>NC_044495.1:29972210-29989710 GCF_902362185.1 Chanos chanos
AGTAGTGTTATTTTCAAACCCACTGCACTCTTGTTTGTGCTTCTGTTGTGCTAATATAAATATACAAATAAATACATCCCCTCAAGCAGTATTTTATTTTTTGAATTGGCCTTTGATGACTCCCTTTTTTTTTTCCTTTTTAAGCTGGAGGCCTTTTTTTCTGCATGAAGGATATAGGCTCTCGGCTTGTCTGTGGTCAGGAGACAGTTCCTCTTTTAATACTATCTCAAGAGGTTCAGCACTCAGCAGTCAGGTCCACAATATATCAAACTACCTCTCCGTGCAAATACATGCCAGACTTTGAAACAACACAGTCCACAGACAAACACGTACTCATTTCACTCTCTCTGGGTCTTTCAAACACTAACCGCAATAGGAATCATATTTATTTGACCTGTCTGTAGATGTCGAATGTGTATGTGCGTTAAGCTGTAATCAGTTCTGTAGTCCAAAGTATCCATGTTTTTGTTTGCCCACAGGGAAGGCACTTCATAGTTTTACCGTGAAAGGCTCGTGCAAGTGCTTTGCCCCATTTCGACTCATAAAAACTAGTGAAGTGAGTATTATGGCTTTCTACAGGGGAGCAGCATGCGATGACCTCAGAGCAAGTCAATGATCAAAGTGTGTAGAGAGAACTCTACAGGAATCTGTCAACACTGAAACAGGATTTCCTTATTATGTATCAGCTATTCTTCTAAGCTACCTTAAACCTCAATTATTTGAGTTATTTTCATCCTGAAGACCACACCCACTGGATGAAAAATTTGGGAATGATTTAAATTTTGCTAAAAACATTCATTATGAAACTCTAGAATGGAGACACTGTTTTGTTTTCACAGATGTATATATAATCAACCAAATTTTCTCAATGAAAAAGAAAATCTTGACAACACAGTTATTTTCAGTCATTTGTGAGAGCAAATTGAAGCAAGCTTCAAGCTTTTTCAATATGGTCTTATTACATTTTGTGAGGCAGGTGTAATACTTCTCCCCTCATTTTAAGAAAAATGACTCATATTCTCTCTGATATTACTGAGCACGCATGAAGTCAATGACACATATTTTTGGTAAATTGGTGAGTGGTGAGTAAACTTTTTTTGTCCATTTGTTCATTTTGTTGTTTGTTTGCTGACGTCATTAAAGACTACACACAAGAATTTGAACTAACTGAAAATGTAACTGTTTTGTGTTAAGATTACTTGAATATTTACTCTTAGCAGCTGGATCCAAATTCACCTGTACAGTCCTGTTGAGTTTACTAACACAGTTTGAACCTACAGTGCAACATTGTATTTTGTGCAGGATTTACTGAGCCTTCCCTGATTGCCAATGAATACATGTCTTTAATGGCTTTTATTTATGTTCTGTTACAAGTGAAATTGTGATCTTAGACGCATAAACAACTCCTCTACTCTTCCTCCTCTTTTGTTGTGAACAAAGCCTGGTCACTGGCGTACTCAGGTGGGATCGTATGTTAATTATAAGAGTGTGTAAGGTTGTGATATGAGATGTAGAAACCTGCCTCCCGCTAGGTCTCCATTTATTTCTGGGCTTCCTGTTAGTGTGGTCAGCACAACCGTTGCTCTGAATTCTGGGTAAACATTGTGGTGTCACCACTGGCCTGGGGAGGCCATGTGTCAGAGATTTCTCTCTGTCTCAAACTATAGAGCAAGTACACACACATACACATACACACGCACACGCACACGCGATATGAAAGACAAAACAATGAATAAAGGTGCATTTCATTATATGTTCTTTTGATGTCAACAGAGATTAGTCTAGTTTATTATTTTCAAAGAGGGAGAAAAAAATGTACGCAACAAAAAGCAAATCTTTTTTTTTTTTTTTTTTTACACTAGTGATTATTAAATTTGTACAACCATTCAGTCTGCATTACATAAAGAAATAATTCTACATCTTTGTTTCTTTCGTATTTTTGGTTCTCTGAATTATACATACAAATAACAAATACAGGAACTTTTTTCACAATGCATATAATCTGGGCTGGAGGAAAGCCTTTCAGGTTATCAGGTGTGACCATATGTCTGCGAATGTGACAGGTGTGTCAATTTGTGTCTGTGTGTGTGTTTGTGTCTTTGTGTGTGTGTGTGTGTGTGTGTGTGTGTGTGTGTGTGTATAAACTAACCAATTGCCCGAGACTTATAACACACCCAAAAGAAGTTTGTAGTCTTAGGGATAGACCTGACTACAAGAATTAATGCATCAAACACAAGCAGGCAACCAAAAAAGCCTGTCCCTTCCTGAATCCTTTATCTGTTTTCTTTCTTTCTTTCTTTCTTTCTTTCTTTCTTTCTTTCTTTCTGTTTCTCTCTCCCTCTCTCTCTCTCTGTCTAAACTTGGAAGAATCATGGTCACACCACCATTTCGTCATCCGTCTTGGTTTGAGTCGTACCCTTCTCATCATTAGCTGCCCATGGGCTTTTTTTCCTCATTGTATTTTTTCTTTTTTCCACTAAAAAGTCTTCATTAAATGTACTGTATTTCATACAATTTATACAAATATATGTAGAGTTCATCTCCTCATGTCGTTCACAGCTCAAGGAAGTCCCTGTCTCACAGGAACATAAGGGGGAAAGGTTTGGGGAGGAAGGTGTCTATTTCTGATGCAGTGACGACCACCACCACGTTTCAGCTTGGTGTCCATGCTTTTTTTCAACAATGGCCTCTGTACACAAAATGGAGGATAAGGTCATGACATCACCATATGGTCAAGCTTCATGAATCAAGGAAAAATAGGAAAAGTTTCTCTGTCTCTCTCTCTCTCTCTCTCTTCCTCTTTTTCTTTGCTTTGCTCTCTCTCTCTCTCTCTCTCTCTCTCTCTCTCTCTCTCTCTCCATCTCTCTGTCTTGCCCTCTGTCAGGAGGTTATGAGCTGCAGTTAGTTGGAGCATTCTGGAGGTAATGAAGGTGAAGGGAAACTCAGATTGACACCCCGATGTTGCCTTGGGTGGGGAGTGGTAGGGGCAGGGGCCACTAGAGAGCCATTTAAAAGTCCAGGGAGGTTCAGGCTTTAGGGATTAAATAGCTTTTATGAAAGGTTGAGCTGCTTGAAGATTCCTGGGGATAGAGGGTAGTTTTGGAGGTCTGAAGTATGTGGTGGATCTAGCCCATGGCGGTCACCATACTGGAGGGATGATGAGGGGTGAAGGGCAGACTGGAGGAAGGGTGCATCGGAGTAGGCGTGGTCAGCATATGCCCGGAGTGTGAGAAGGGTGGGAAAGAGGTCATGTGACGAGAGAGGGCGGCTGGGCTAAAGGAGCTGCCTTTCTCCATCAGGCTCTTGGAGAAGTCCTCCATGCTATCATGTGACTTTTTACTCTTCTTGGATTTACTGGACATCTTCCGGTTTCGGGTCTGGATACCCTCCTTCTTCATGGTGAGTGGTCGGTTTATCTGTTGCAAAAGGAGAACAAAAGATGAGGGAAAGAGACAAGATAACAATAACCATACCTATCACAAAACACTCAACGACATTGGACATAGTGATTACGAGGTATCTGCTGGTCACATGTGATTCAAACCATTTAACAATACAATAATGATTGTATGTGGAGAGTAACCTTGCTGGACAATTTTAGAGCAATAATCAACAGAGAGACCATATGCCAACATAGAGAAAATGTCATCTGAGAGCAAATAGCACTCATATGGATGAAGGCATCACAAGAAAGGTACATCAAAATACTATATCATCTTTCTGAACAGAGCTTTTTTGGCAGTGAGGAAGAGTCTGGGCCAAGTGTTTTTAGTGGGTTTAGACAGAAGAGCTAGTGTGGCCAAGCTTGTGGTCAGACAGTTTCTGTTACACTGGGTGTGGAGGTTGTGACAATCATATGTAACAGAGCTTCAGAGTTGGACAAATCCGCTTGCTCCTTTCTGTGAGTGTGTGTGTGTGTGTGTGTGTGTATAAGGTTGTATCAGCACTGGGCTGAATTTAACTATCAATTCCCTTACAGCGGGCAATGCTGATGCCAGCCTTGCCAAAGAGAGAAAGCACAGACTCTGGCCAGCAAGGCAAGCTGAGTGGCACAGTTACGACAATGGATCTGTCCGCCAAGTCCTGTCACCATCACTCCATAACTCTACTCCTTAGCCACCCTCCCACCCCCTTCCCCACATGGAGCCAAAGAAGGCAGTCTAGGCTTACTGTCAAGGCCCTTGTGAGTGAGAAGCTGAGATCCTGCGTAGTGTGAGTGTGTGTGTGTGTTTGTGTGTGTGTGTGAGAGAGAGAGAGAGAGAAAGAGAGAGACAGACAGAAAGAGAGTAAGTAAGAAAGAAAGAAAGGAAGAAAGAGAGGAAGAAAGAAAGAAAGATCACAAAACACTACAGCACTAAATGTGTAAATAAATGTTTCATTTCTTCAGGGCTTGCCAGAGTACTGTCTCATATCTTAGCTCTCTAGGTGCAAGAGAGAAGCCCTGCCTCACAGCTGTGGTTTCCCTGTACTGAGGTGTGAATGTTTGTGTGTGTGTCTGTGTCTGTGTCCATGTGTCCGTGTGTGTGCATGTGTGCATGTGTGAGTCTGTCTCTGTGCATATGTGTAGGTCTGTGTTTTCTTCAGTGCACATTGATGTGCTAAAACACACCTAAGGTTGGTTGGCCTTCGCTGTTTGATGTCTAACCCAGAGTATCACACTCTCCCACTGACCATCTGAGAAAACACATTCACGTACATTTCACATCTCACACACATGAGCAAACCACTACACTCACACCACATACTTTGTTCCAGTGTGCGCAATATAGCCTCGGAATGACCACAAGTAAGTATACACACAGACACACACACACACATACACACAGACACACACACACACACACACACACAGACAAAAGCAGTGAGAGGCACAAGAGACATGGACAAATTTTGGATTTTGGTTTCATAGTCAGATAACTAGTGACCTAAAAGCACTATGAGAGTGGGATGTGTAATGCACATGGGCAGGTTAGTAGACAGATTGCAGGGATAAAGATTTGTCTAACTGTACCACGCAAGACGTGGAATTTCTTTCAAAGAAAATCACTCTTCACCAGAGTGGATTTTATTCTACACAAACTCATTTTGCAATTACCAGAGCTCTGGGTCACTACAGATGATAATGTGTATGGGGAAAAACATTGTTATTTTTTTCTGGAGTCTTAAAAAACTAGCCAAGAGCAACACAGGGAAATGATTTAACAGAGTACACTAGTATGTCAGCATAAGAGCACAATGTGAGTGCTGCTCTCTAGCAATAATGTTATGGGATATTATTATTAGATTAGATCAGATGTAAATATTATGTGACAAATATTAAGTAGGCAATGATATTTTCAATTAAATATGTAATAATTATACTTATGTCAGTAATAATCAAGAAATAAATAATTTAACAAGTTATGTACTTTAGTGTTTACTCAGAAAGGCATTTATTGCTGCATTTCAGCAATACTGAAGAGATAAAATGATAACCTCTTTTTTGCTGGCTGAAGCCTGCCTTTTCCCACAGCAAACAATTTGCAAATAAGACAGTTTAATATGCAATGGGCAGTTTACATGGACACACAAATTTGTCTAACAAAAAAAACAAAAAAAATATATATATATGTATATATGTGTGTGTGTGTGTGTGTGTGTAGAAAGAAAGAAAGAAAGAAAGAAAGAAAGAAAGAAAGAAAGCAAGAACATTTCTAATGGATACGCTTGGCAATTGTAATGCTGAAAAGAATGGCACATATCTAATCAGAAACGCAAAGAGAGCTGTGTAGCTTACATTGTGCAGTTTGTAGTACAGTCCGCATGCGTTGCAGACGGGGTCACCGTTAGCGTTCCTCCGCCACAGCGTCGTTGTGGTCGTTTGACAGTTAGCACATGAGGTCCCCGCTCTCCTGGCCGCAGACTGGAGAGAAAAGGGAGGAGGGACATGTCAATCATACATAAGAATTTCCAATCGGTCTGCATATCCCCTTTCAGTGACATGAACAAACATTCTAGTGCTTTTTAATTTAGGCCTCAATTCCGATGCGTTGAAATGTGAAGTTTTTTTTTTGTTTGTTTTGTTTTTTTTTTCTTAAACGAAGAAAAGAAGACTAAAAATACTACTAGAGTCTTGACTGGGCTAAAAATAGTGCCGTGTGCACATGCCCTCCCAAATCTAAATATTTGCAGAGAACATAAAAGAAGAAGCTTAAATAGCGACCATTACAGCTGATGAAATTTCCCCGTTTAAGGGTGAAGAGCACTGCTTGAACAGAAAGGCCATTTCTGTCCAAAGTGGACCTGTGTTTAAACATGGCCTTGACAGTTTATTCAATTAAGCCCAACCAAGCCTTCAGTCACATCATTTGTCATAACGGACGGTAAATGCTGGGTTTAATTTTTTTCCTCATAAACTATAGTTTACTTTCAAATGGTTTCGTTTTCAGCGTTATCAATTTAATCTCAGTGTCTGCACGTTTCACAGTACTGATGAATTGAAAAAAATGAAAAGAAAAGGTACAGATGTATGAAGTAGCAGAAAAAGGTGGTGAGAGAGGGGCAAATAAGCCGTGCAAGCGGAGCAGAGAAATGTTATGTAGCTAGGGTTTAAACGCGAACGGAGTAGTAATTAACTGGCTGCCTGATGTGAGGGCTGGTACGACTGACATTGATGTTCTAATCCGTTACAGTTAATCGATGGGTTTCTGGACTTCGAAGCTCAACATTATTTGAAAAAGTTTAGGGGAGAAAGCGTGAAATTCGACCGTTCACTTGCTTTAGGAATCACTATTTTATCATTTAAGTTCTCGAATCTTAAGTTATTTACGTGAACTGTTGCTTTCTATTTCTATTCTGTTCTGCTCTCTCTGATTCTTTCTCACTTGACTAAGCTTCACATGCGAAGTGACTGTCCGAGCAAAGGGCATAACAATCTCGTATCGTGACTCTTGAGTCGTCGCTGCTGTTTGTGCGCATTTCGCTCGCACCCCACTTGCCTTCATGTTTAGGCTGGGGAATCGAGCGATGTTATTGGAGGGCGACTTATCAGCAGCGGTCAGATATCCTGCTGCCTTTTCCTGGGAAGTCGGGTTTTCACATTAGAGAGAGAGAGCGAGAGAGAGTGTGTGTGTGTGTGTGTGGGGGGGGGGGGGGGGGGGGGGTCAGGCCTCTGCCAAAATTTCTACGCTCTGGCCATTTCCCTGTCTGGAAAGCTATGCCTGAGTGTCGAACCCAGGGGGCGGGGGGTGACCCAGGATTTCAACTTCCGAACGATGGGAAGCGAATAGCAAAACGACCACTCTTCTGAGTTCACCGTCTACTGTATCAACGGGGTAAATAGTCCATTGTCTTGGATATGCCTCGATCCCTACAACTTTACTTTCGCTAGATAGAAATCATTGCATAGAAAATATTATTATTAAAAACTGTTATGAATCAAATTGCTTTGCTTTTATTTGAACTTTTTTTCGGGGGAGGGGTTCAATTGTGACATGCGTGGGAATTAGCGCGATGGATTACAGGGATAAAGAAAAAAAGCACATGTTACATAAACAAAAACAACAAAATTAATAATAATAATAATAATAATAATAATAATAATAATAATAATAATAATAACAACTAGAATTTTAGCTAAAAGAAATGAGACCTGCGCTTGGCGAGTCAATTTCCTGCAGCTAAAACTTCTTCCTGGGTAGAGAAAGAGAGAGACGGGAGTGTCATCAATACAGCGAGCAAGGGATACATACCAGCCTCCGTTTGGGCTTGATGAGAGGGCGATTCTGCCCATTCATCTTGTGGTAAAGACCGCAGGCGTTACACAAATAGTGACCGGTGCCGTCCCGCCGCCAAAGTGGGGTCGATGTGGCTCCGCAGTTAACGCACTCTCTACCTTCTGTAGGCACAAACACATACATACACATGTAGGATTCTGTGATATAAAGGCCCTACTAAGCTCACAGTGTACCATATCAACCGTCTTGCACATCTTCGTTTCGCTGTCAAACACCTGCATAAACAAAGCTAAAACGATATTAATATGAGCAGATCACTTGAGTTTGTAATAAATCCACATTAACATGACCCACGGGACAAATTCTAAAAATAAATGAGTAAATACAAAGCTACACAAACAGTAGCCTATTCGTATCGATAATGCTAACAACAAAGCAAAGGTCAGTACCATGCTAAAAATGCACTTTGGTGTGTGTTAAAACACCTTCTTTTGTGGTTAATACTACTGCTGCTACTACTACCAAAAATAATAATAATAATAATAATAATAATAATAATAATATTTAATAATATTATTATTATTATTATTATTATAACAGTAAAAATATTTTATCTTAACATGTATGTCAAGTGAAGGATATGCTGTCAGTAGCTGTCAGCTATTTATAACCGTGTTAAAGTGACATCACAGTAGGCTACACATAAACCAATGTGCCGTAAACTAACGTAGTTGTCGTATGTGAACAAATAGATCTTATCAGGTCATCAAACATAACGGGCTAAAAATATTGCTTTTGAAATACAAGCTAAGTCATTCAGAAAGTAAATCTTTTCAGCTGGACAGGGGGTTATGACATTTCAATCTATTGTCGGTTTCCTCTTTCAAACAGCATCCCGATTTACAAAATGTAATAATAATAATAGTAATAATAATCATTATTATTATTATAACAAGAATAACAACAACAACAACAATAATAATAACAACAACAATAATAATAATAATAATAATAATAATAATAATAATAATAATAATAATGATAATAATGTTCAGTGTATTGCCTAGATGGACCGTTGTGTTGAAGTGGCCTAATTCAGCCTGTGTAATCTGCTCTCTTTGCGTAATTAAAACAGCGCTACGTTTGACTGGCACCTTTTCTTTTTGACTGACAGGTGAAAGGCGCGCGCCTCACAAGCTCACTGACCCGCGCCTCCGGTCACACCACGAAAACGAAAAACAACCTAACCGGGCAGCCTCCCCCGACGCCTCAGGATTTTCAGCGCAGATCTGCGAAGCACAAACTCTCTCCCTCTCCCTCTCTGTCTCGCTCTCGTGCTCTCTCGCTCGCTCGATCTCTCTCTCTCTCTGTCTGCGCCATTCAGCCTGCACAAACTTCCACAAAAACTACACCCTATGATGCGTATTCTCGGTGATGTGGCAGACATGCAGGGAGTTCTGCAAACAGAAGCGCTAGTTTCATCAATCAAAGAGTTTTCTTTCATTTTACTTTCACAGGGAAATCAATGGCGCTTACGTTATTTTTGCTCGGGTCGTTATGATGGACGTTCTAATGTATTTATGTACCGCTACAGCACCGTTTGCATAAAAAGTTGCTCTAGGTTTTGACTGGCAACACGCAATTCAGCCTGACTACGGAGCAGTAGGTTTGGGACTCGGCCGCACAATGATCAAGCGAGGATTGAGGGAAAAAAACACTGATTGACCTACGGCTTGATGTGTGAAACTCCAGTATAACGTGGTCAATTAATTTATAGGGAACATCAAATAAGGATTTTTCCCTTGTGTTTCAACAAATGCGTTAGCCTTTAACATGACATATACATATATGTGTGTGTGTGTGTGTGTGTGTCTGGTCTGTGTGTGTGTGTGTGTATATATATATATATACACACACACACACACATATATATATATATATATATACACACACACACACACACATATGTATAAAGCATGGTGTGCTAAAACAGCGAAATGATCTTTTAAATAATTTTACTGTTTGGATAATATTCTGTCGCTGCAGCCGGAGCCGTGGTGCGCGAGCTTATTCGTTATTCCCGGCGTTCCAGGGCGCATCCGGACTCTATCAAAGTTTCTGTGCTGAGTAAACAATGCAACTGTCGCGTGCAGCAGTCTGAAAATAATTGGATTAGCTTAAACATATAAACGCTCGGGAGAGATGGCCATGCACTGAGAAGCACAGAGAATCGAGCTCTGAGGCAAAAAAGAAAGTATATAACGCCCGGAAACACATTCAGTAGTCTGGACTCGTCTGGAAATTATTGTGCGATGTGTAATAATTTAATTAATTCCTCTCTGAAACTACACAACTCTGAGTATAATATTTGCAAATGCGCTTATCCGACAAAAAGTCTATTGTACTCAAGGGTGAGCTAGACTAATACATTTTGTGCGTCCTCCGAACCACTGAAATTATATTTGGTATTGTAATAATAATAATAATAATAATAATAATAATAATAATAATAATAATAATACCAAAGTGTACTGATAATATGTTGGTAATACTGAAGGAAAGACTGGGGGTTGAATAAATGCTCCACCACAGACAACATAATCTCATGTCCTCCTTACGGTGTTTTGACCATTACCAACCCTCCACCCCCACCCCCCTTCAGTTTTCATTTGTATTTAATATGCTACACTTTCAATGTCACCATCACCATAATAAACTCTACTAAAGCTCTACTTCAATAATTCTTCTTTTTCCATCTAATAACCCACAGATCAATTGAAACCCACTCTTCAGGTTCATTGAAACTCATTGAGCTTTGATGTGGATTTAGCTCATCTTTTTTTGAGACTGGCTCTGGTGCTTGCGGGAAGGTCCAGGCCCCAAATTCAATGCCCACAGTGTGGCTCAACCTGGGAGGCTGTTTGAGAGAGGAAAGTGAACAGAATGGCTTTAAAGTGCACAATGCTGGTGTGCTCTGGGTAAAGAGACCAAATAAGGCCAGTGTTTGCAATGTTCTGCACTGTGGTTCATTAAGATAAATCAAAGAGGGTAATAAAGCACATGCCTACCTGAAGAGGACCTTGTTTTTGGTCTCGTTTTGGAACCATAAGTAGAAGAAGACCCACCTATCAGGCTACTTGGTGGGAAGATGCCCGGCCCATAATCGGACACATAGGATGGGTAAGTGGCGATGGGGTGATGAGCGGAGGAGGCTCCCGCTCCAATAGTGGCCATACTTCGGCTATGGGCCGATTCCAGCTTCATGCTTTCAGCTAGAGACACCTGGTACTTAATGCACTCTTTCTCCTCCTGCCTGACGGATGAGCCAGAGCCCGGTGTGGAGATAGCCGGGTCAGGAGACACGTCTTTGGGTGGAGTTGGGGGAAAGGTGAAGAGGTGGGGGCTGGAGTGGCCAGCTGACAGTGAAGAGGATGATGAGGCAGGGGGGTAGACGGACAATGCCCCAGGGGAGCCATGGTGCAGGGGGTTCTTGGGGAAAGGGCCGAGGTTCCAAGGGGATGTACTGTGGTGCGGCCCGATGCCTTTACTACCATCCAGCCAGGGGAGAGAACTATGCAGTAAAGACGGCCGACACACTTGACTACCTGTGAACAAACATGACAGCAGAAAGACAGAGAAACATAAAAACATTCAGTTAGGGTGGCAAATGAGAGAGATTATGGTTTTTAACCACAGTTTCAGTTTAGCAAGTTTTCCAATAACAAAATGATGATATGATAGATAAAGCATAAGGTCATGCTAGTGGTTATATAATCAGATAATAAGATCAAGGGTTTAAATATAATTAAATATTTTTATGCGAGTAAAGAAAATATATGCAAATTTGACACTGTAACAATGATAAACAACAAACCTAACGATTAGGATCCTTTTTTAATGAATTTGACCCAATTTTAACACTCACAAATATTTTTAATCCGAGGATCGGTCACACTTAAATTATCGCACTCACCACATCTACTTGAACTAAATGTTGCTCATTTATACGTCTACACACGTGTTGCTCTGAGGGAGCTGCGTATCGCATGTTTTAAAACATTTATCAAGTGATTTCGTCTTAATTATTTCATTCAGATTTTCACTACAAAGGTATCCACATCTGTCGAGAAAACGACCCCGTTTTGCTTCACACTTGAAAAAGTGTGATTTTGTGAATAGAATAGAATTTGAAACCTCACGTCGGGCCTACAAATGAAGGATGTGGTAGTTTCGATGGCGCTGGGAAAGCTCACAATAGACAGAAGTTAAGTTTGAATCACTATCAAGTAGCACCCGAAAGGCAGTTCATCGGTCTCCTCACTATCTCTGTCTCGATACTGCTAATATTAAGACGTTTTAGCGGAGAAGGTTCAAAAGAGAAACAAGGTCACACTTCACTATTTCGCTCAGGAAGTAGTCAATAAATTCAAGCAATTGCTCTTCCGCACTCTTATTTTCCTGCTGAGAACAGTGCTGTGCAATTACGCAGGTAATTTACACAATAACAAAAATGATTTACTGTTGATTTACTTTAATGTAAAAATTACTGCGTACTTAAAAATGTTACTGTCAAACTGAATCACCTCAACTCTAAACCAGTCCGACCAAGATTTTATCGGGGCCACAACTCTGTTAATTTGAATCCGTTTAACGTCTTATTGCGTGTAATACTTAAGAAAAAAAAATGTAAATAAGCAGAAATTCTATGGGATTCAAATTCTCATTGCCGTGTTGTTTTAAATATTTTTGTCGCAGCGAGAAGGCAAATCACGTCTAAGTAACTCAGATTCGAATAGATTCGTAAAGATTCTTTAGATAAAAAAATCATGAAAAGTCATAAGCAGCAACAACAGAACACTAGAAGGTTATGAAACCATTGACTCGGCCAAAAGGTAAGCCGCACATAAACTAGAGCGCGCTGACTTGCAGAAGTGTCAGTCGTATTTTTGATATGACCAAATCATCCGCACTCAGAGTGACTCAAAGCCAAATATACCTAGACACTGTACACATTTCGGAGCAAAAAAATCCCAGTCATACACAACATTTTGTGAACTAGAGGTTGCAGTGTCATTTGGCAACTGAAATGAATGCATGTCTTTTTGGAGTTTGACACGATGCTTACTGTGAGGTGGTGGTGGGTATCTCTGCACTGCCCGGACCGTGTTCCCATAGTACGGATGGCTGCTCTGTCCGTCGATATTAAACAATACATCCACATCGTCTGCGAGGGGATACTGCGATGGGTCCATGTAGGAGTGACCCAGTCCCGGGTGGTGCGACTCGGGATGCTGACCATTTATTACCGGGTGGTGGTGGGTCATCCAGCGAGGCTGGTCCGCACTTACTTCCATCGCTTTTAGCAAACGTTCATACACTCACGAGAAAGCCGATACAACACAAGACGAAAGTATAGGGAAAAAAACAAGATCAGTCCAAAATTCCTGCTCTGTTTAATCCACACGTTTCTTCTGGTAGTTTGCAATTCACCTCCGATCACCTGTTGATGAATAAAACAAATATTTACTTTTTGCTCCGTCCCGTAGATAGATTTATTTATAGCATCTGAAAACCAAAATGTCTCTCCCTAATTGTCGTCAATACGAACAGGCGAATTTAATAAATAAACACGATAGCTGAACTGTCACGTACATTTAAAAATCGTTGGTTTCGATATGTCAGTAATAAGTCCAAAGACACGTCCCGCACATGTTCAACTTCCGAAAGTTTTTCTCCTCTCTAACTTTCAGTGATGTTGAAACAACTGAACAAGTAGTAGAAGAATACAAGGCCAGAGCTGGGTTTCTCTGGATAGCTTTCTGCACACTGACTCCAACCGAAGTTACACTCACTGATCAAATCTCTGTTTATGCGCAGTGGTAGCCCTCTCCTCTTACTCTTGCTTTCCTCCCTCCCTCTTGCTCTCTCTAGCTCTCTCTCTCTCTCTCTCTCTCTCTCTAGCTCGCTGTTTTTTTTACAGTGAAGGCATTCTTTTAGGATGGCGCCAGGCAGCTCAATGCTCGCAGACAGCTGTGGCGCGACGCAACTTAAGGAGGGTCTGTCGGTGTCATCAGCAGGAGGAGGGGCCAGACTAATTGAATAAAGTGGGCCAGAGAAAGCTGACCAGGAGCTGCGCGGAGCGTTCCCTCCTGACCGCCTCCCATTCACATTCACTTTGGGGTATTTATATCAAAACACGGGGATATTTGAGAATCAAGGAAAAAACAAAAAATGCGCGCGCAAACCCACACACACACACACACACACACAACCCTCTCTAAATGCAGGTATACAATTGCTATAAGTGCTGATCTATTGAGTGTGTGTGTGTGTGTATGTATGTGTGTGTGTGTGTGTATATATATATACATATATATACACACATCATACACATGTTTAACAAGTTTTCCAGGATTACTTGTTTTTCACTGTGTCAAAAACACATGTAATTAAAACACTGAATTACTTAACAGTTACAGCAGAATGTGTGTGTGTATATATATATACACACGCACACACACACACACACACACACATACACACACACTTACATATATACATGAGTGTGTTTGTGTGTGTGTGTGTGTGTGTATATACTTATTGCTTATTACTAACATATATACTGTATATACACACGCGTGCAACATATATTCAGTGAGATCCATACGAATGATTATGAGCTTTTATCGGTATATTTATTTATCGGAAATTGAAAAAAAAAATCTTACTTCGGCTGTAAATATTTTTCTGTGTTCCAGCGAAATACTGAGTGCAGTGAAATTCTCTTGATTCTCAGATGTACATGACTAAATATGCCCGTGTTCTCAGGGTCGGTGGATGTGTCGGTAAGCGAGAGCACACACCAAGGAGAGCTTCCACTGTGTCATCAGTGGCACTTCTCGTAGCATGTTTTCTTAAAATTGTGACAGTGCGTCCTCTCGCGGTGACAGGCACGTTACTCTAACGGCTCCACGTCCGAAGTGTGTCTGATCTGCCCTAGCTCGCAGAGTGCACGAGGATGGTAGGTTAGAATTAAATGACGTCCACATTACACCTTACGTGTGCGCATACAAAGATCTTCCCAGTACAGGACCGGAGATCTGTCTGTTCGTCTGTCCATCAGAGTGCAGTGTCTTGCTCACACGACAGGATAAGTGGCAGACAGACGTATCATTACTCATTTAAGAGCCTTGCTTATATTACATGCAATATGATGCATTCCAGAACATACACTTTAGCGAGCTTTATAATGGTGACCTTTAATGTCTAATTAAAATGTATTTCCACTGACAAGGAACATGCGGATCACAGCAGGGCTGATGTCAGGTAGACACAGAGCGGTGCTCTGCAGCATTATTCCACTTGATTGAGCGGTAATAGGTGGGCTTGGCTCGTGGGGTGGTATTTTGTGTCTAATGCCGTGGTTTGGCTGGCCCGTCCCCGCAGATTGACAGAATGTAATTGAGAAACAGGGGGCTATTCTTTTGATGCTCTGCAATAGACTGAAATGGCCAGCCTTTCCGACGCCACTGGACGTGACGTCAAAGCTAAAGTAAACAGGCAGGAAATGATTTTTAGTTCGACGACGCGCGGAGGAAGGGCGGGAGCGCGCATGCCGAGAATACATGCTCCAAACGACATGTTTGTCTAAACGCCTTTGTGTATTGAAAGGGACTAGACGTGCAGTGAAGTTGTTATGGTTCTAGCCCATGGACAGTTTTTTTTTCACTAAGAAGTAGCGTGCCTTGGGGTGATTGCATTTGACCAAGAATTCTTGTTCCCGTATCGTCTTTTCGGGGAAGTTACAAACATCTGGATTTAAAAAACAAAAAACGAAATGTACTATTACAAATACATAAATAAATATATTTGATTGATTAATTGAATTATATGTTAGAATTTGTTATTTTAGTCTGATTTAATCTATTTTTCACTTAGTGTGTGTATGTGTAACCGACTGACATTTTTTGCTCTGTTGTGCTCACCTTAGTCACACGCATGCTTAGGCACGAGGGACTGTAAATTTGGAGTGGGGAGTTGCTGATTTGGCAGAATGTACCATTTTTCCATCCGTGCTGTGCTGCTTCCGAAGCAGATAGGCAATTCTGTCTCCGCACGAGAAACGAGGAGGTATTTGGATAAGGACTGTGGCACTGGCTTGCGTTGAGCAGTCCCGATGTCATTGTTAGCCTGTCAGCGGACCCGTGTAATTATCTGCTCGGACTATTATCCCGCGAGTATGCATTAGAGGTGCTTGGAGGCAACATGCGCCGGCAAATGTAAAATCCTGATTATGCGTTTTGTTTCTTGACTGGGTATCTTAGAGCTTAAAGTGCCGGCAATGAAAGTACCCTCGTTCGCTCTCTCTCTCTTCTAAGACACAGAGGCAGGAGTTGAGGAGACGGAGCTGATACCATACCCTGCCCCTACACCTTGCCACCCCAATTAGAAAAATTATCCTCCAGTAAATTGTCATAAATGTAACAAAATTACAAAAAAAAAAAAACAAAAACGAAAAGTTGAAAAAAGAAAGATGAAGCCCACAGACCCAAATAGATTTAATATACTTATATTGTATATTGTAAATTTACAATGTTATACTTCCTTTCACACACACGACTCGGACGCTGTATTTCCTTAAACACCGCCAGGCTGTTTCATAAACGCTGGTGGTATAGTGAGTCGATGATGAGACAGATACAGGTTGAGATTGGAGATTGGGGTAGATAATTTGTGAATGATTGTGTCAGGCTAGGCAGATTAACATCAGGAAACATCACACATTTCACTGTGGGTGTGAAGTAAAGACACGGCCGCTTTACTTCGGCTTACTGTACCAGGGTAAGATGATGTTTTTTGATAACAAGCTTTGTTTATCGGACAGCGTTCATCTCCACACAAAACGTGACTGTAATTACTGCCGTGATTTATATTTCCCTACGTGATGATAATGACACGGAGACCTGGTAATGACAACAAGAGAACAATAGTAAGCTAATTCCGTGTTATCCAAAATATGCGGCCAGCGATGACAGGCCTATACTGGGCAGTCAGCCACAACATAACAACCTCGACCTCGACTATAAAACATCCATCATGAACATATTATTATTATTATTATTATTATTATTGTTGTTGTTGTTGTTGTTTGTGAGGCCTACTATTACTGCAACAACAAAATTTATCTTGGCCGCTAAAATAGCCCGTTAATTCAGCTTTGTATACAACGAGAAAGGCCCGTTTATATATATATATATATATATATATATATATATATATATATATATATATATATAAACACACACACACACACACACACACACATATATATATATATATGTGTGTGTGTGTGCGTGTGTGTGTGTGTGTGTGTGTGAAATTCTGAGAGATCATGGTGAACTCTTACATTTAGCGTATGGGTTTTTCTTCTTCTTCTTCTTCTTCTTCTTATTATTATTATTATTAACTATAATCTATACAAGAGACCATGACTCGAGCAATCCAAAAAACGGACGCCCTGGCCCGAAGAGAGTCTTTAATGAGAAGCCTGGTCCGTGGCTTAGGTGCCCTCTGATGGGCGCGGTTTTTATAGTGTGATTTCGTTCGCCCAGGTAAAGCTGTCCAAACAGCCCGGAGCTGCGCAGACCAGGGTGAAACAGAGGACATGGCCTCAGGCACCGCTCAAACTTCAAACTTCACCTAAACTCCCTCGCCACTGGAATACATTATCATTATCTAGAAAGAATCATCGCGGGTATACCGAGGGGGGAGCATGCTCACATGTT
>NC_044495.1:29994710-30094710 GCF_902362185.1 Chanos chanos
GGCAGCTTCTGAATTCGCTTTCATTTGCAGCTAGCTGTAGTAATTTATCGGAGTTTTGCAATCTAATGTCCTAATCTAAGGATTGATCTTATTCGAATTAGTCACCCGATTGTTTTATTATTGTCATTATTGACCTGTGCAACAAAGATCAAACTTAAAGGTATATCTCTCGGCTATCAGAGAAAATTAGCCATTAGGTCTACTCTGTGTCAGGTAAAACTGATAACATTTGAGTCAAACGTTTCGAAGTCAGAGGCATATGAAATCACCGATCTCTGAGTTGAAGTCTAATGCTTCTTAATAAATCTTGATCAATTCATGCCCTTAATGAGAGCAACAACACGTGACTAAAATCTTGCTCCACCATGGTGTTTGTCTCCTTTCTCTCTCTGTTAGTCTCTGTCATTCTCTCTCTCTCTCTCTCTCTCTCTCTCTCTTCCTTTTATCACTCTCGAGCCGTGTTGTGCTCTCACTGCATAGGCTTTTTTTTTTTTTTACGCCGGCTTCTTCCTCCGATTTGATTTTAAAATATTAGGCCGAGGTGGGGAGAATTATAAACGACTGCGCGCTTATCTGCTCGGCGCCCAGATCCAGGATCAGAGAAGCTGATTAAGAGAGAAGGCACAGCCCGCGCCACAGCCATAATGATGAGGAATAATGAATCCTTATCTCTCGGCTCCAGATTATCTGCCTTTCAGCGCGCCATGTTTTGTTACATGGGATAATTTATTGCATCTAATACATCACAATGAATCTGATGGGGGAGAGTGATGGCCAATGTTGTGAAAGAGGGTGTTTTTTTATCCTAGGGCAATGAAATGCCTTTGCGATTTTTAATTGGTAAAATATAAGAGGGGATCTGATAAAAAAAAGGCGGAGGTAATCTTGCCTTCTAGTGTTCCACCGGCATACTGCAATATAATTAGTGTGTCAATTTCAACCAGAAATTAACAACATCGACCTGCCATCACCGTGCGGGCTGGTGGAGGCAGCGAGAGCCTAATTTCGCATGATTTATTTTTCACCAAGAGGAGATAATTAATCATAAACACCGAAAACAGTGCAGTAACGCGGAGATAACAAAATATTTGCATCTAAAAAGATTCGATGAAGCCAATTCGTTCTCTGCTGCCCCTCCTAGCAGCCACCCATCCACACCATCACCGAAAACCTCCAGTATTTTTAATTGTCCGTGATAAATCTTGGGTGAAATATCATTAATCATCGAAAGAGATGGAGCGCCCGGGCTGGTGTTAGCAGTGGGATTGGATGGGAAACGGAGAGAAATGTTGAGCATCAGTGTCCATTTCGCCAGATCTTAGTTTTCGGAATTCGCTGTATGGCTTTAAAACTTTGAAACGCCATTAAGGTACCTCAAATACAAACACATTAGTCTCAGGCCCATTAAAGCCATAAATATGAGTATCATGTCATCGGGATAGAGAAATCGTGGTATTAAACAAAGAAACAACTGCAGATGGGGTTTCTGCTACCAGGCTAGAAAATGCCTGTCTTTTAGGTGTCTTTTTACTGGTGTGTTTAACAAGCCAACCAACGACTACAACTGCAACAGCAGACTACTAAGTACATCTTTTTCTTTAATAGCTGATGAGATGCTCTCTCTCTCTCTCTCTCTCTCTCTCTGTCTCTCTCTCTCTCTCTCTCTCTCTGTCTCTCTCTCTCGCGCGCGCGCCCTTCCATTTCTATTAATGGTTTTCTCCCCTTTCTTTTGCAGTCTTTGGACATCTCCTCTGATCCATCATTTTCTAATGTCCCGGCAGAACTGCAGAGATTGTATCGCTTTATTTATTCTCAGTCATGAGGAGGGCACGCAAGAGAGAGAGGAGAGAGAGAGAGAGAGAGAGAGAGAGAGAAAGAGCGCTTGGTTACAAGGAGGCCACCAGGTACCAGACCTTCATGCCTGCCCGCGCGCATGCCCGGGGTGACGTTTATCAGGATACTTGATCCTACGTAATCAAGCCAATACTACGAAGAATAGATTTATTTCGTTTTTGTTTGTTTGTAGAAATGTCGAAATGCTTACAGACCCATAACAGAGAAGAGAGGAGAGTGAGAGAGATGAACAGATTTAGTTGAGTAGATTAACTAATGAAATGGATGACAAGGGAATCGGAGACAAATGCCCCGTACACTATTTCCTATCCTCTTGGGACGCACCTCACAATGCCTACGCTTTTATCAGCTCCAATACGGTATCATCGCACACTAACGAGCTATTTATTAAATGTGTCACCGCTTACCCGCATGCTAAATGGATTTTTGATCACTCGACCTCCAATCCCCAGACAAACAGAAACACACAGCCCATCAAACACGCAACATATGTGTGCACGCGTGTATTTATCACCTCCGCATTGCACACTGACCTTCTTCCAAACAAGTGCTATCAAAAATGCGATTAAGAGACCAAATGGGATAAACCCTTCACTGTACTCTACCTCCGTCCTATATTCTGTCTCAGTCATTACACATATTTCTCTTACTGCCCCTTCTTTAAAGACTCCTTTTACTCGCTTGACGAATTCATTTAAGTACCGTAAGAGAGGGGTCTTTAAGCTGCTTAGTCAATGGTTATTTGTGGGATATCTTGAGTGTCTGAGTGAGAAAGCGGAGAAAAGCGAGACTGAGAGTGGGAGACATGACTTGATTTTCACTCCAATCTTTGGAACAAATAGTGAACATTTACCGTTTACACGCCGCCTGGCGACGCGCTGGCGCTGCAGGCTCGAGCGAGTCGGGCTAAGATGACCGGGCAGCCTTTAGACAGCGCGAGTCCTCGACTATCGGGTTCTCCAGATCCCCCTGAGCGCGCGCGGATCTGGTTTCAGGCCGGGCTTGTCTGCGTTCTGCTTTGCTGCCGCGCACCTTCAAATGAGTGTCAAAGAGGCAAATATCAAATGGCAGCGGGTCATGGCGATTTGGGATTTTTTTTTCTGCCTCCTCGCTACCACGCTCACGCACAGTAACTAGCCAGGCTCAGCCGAAACATACCAGCTTCTCGATTGGATTGTGTGTGTGACAAATAAACTTTCATTAGTAATCAGATGTTGATAAGACATCTCAGGTGATATGTTGTTTATGGCAGGATGGGGGATCCATTGTGATGTAGCACAAACGAGCTTTTAAAACAGAAAAAAGTATTTTATCTTGCCCGGAGAAAGTGCAATAATAGCAACGGAAATGTAGCTGTGTTATCACCATGAAATTATTCTTTTACCGTTAAAAGAAGCTTTGACATGCATATTGTGGGGTATAGGGGTATTTAATGGGGGTTGCTCTGTCATAATACGGTCGGAGTGGCACGTCAAAGATTTCATAACGTCAAAAGGGAAAAATATACATCAAGAATGAGATCTAGATTCAGTTACTTACAGTTTTATTTGAGCGCTGCGATTAATCTTGGTAATTGAAAATATCCAATGCCTCTAAGCGCTGCACTATAAATGCTGCCAAGCCAAATCCCCTCAGATAACGTATTTTAAAGCAAACTTTCCATCTTCATAGGCCTGCTAAAGTACCAATTCATTATCTGCCTTAAATAAATATAAAATAGCTAGTGACACCTTTGGCAGTAAATATATGCTGCATTACAAAATACAATTTTTGTTGCAGAAAAAAGGAGTGCAGTTTGTGAGTTGTGGTTTTGATTGACACCCTGTCCCCGGGATCATGTTTAATCCCTGCTTCACTCCAGCCTTTTCATAACTCATTTCTCCGCGAGATGGGGACCCTGATGGTTGCCTGGGAGACGGCGATAGCACTAAGCCATTTCCATGTCTGTGCGGAGGCCGTTATTCCGCGTGCATAGACCATTTGCAACAGAGGTCGTCACAAAGTCATTCCCCCTCAACACAACGCACATTTATGATGACTCTCTCTCTCTCTCTCTCTCTCTCTCTCCCCACAAAAGTCGTGCACGCGCGTCCAACATCAGCATCTGATGACGTTCTACAAGCAGGAAGATGAACTGCCCTTTTCTGATCAAAGGAGCCACTATGCGCTCCCGGCTGGCCTCGTGTAGGTGCCTTTATACCACCCCACTTCCCGACAACCTCGCCTCACACACCCCCAACCTTACTCTATAACCGATTGGAAAAGAAAATGCCTTCACTTTCAATCAAAATACTGCAGAGAGCACACACCGGGCACGTCTGTATTTTGACATTTTAAATCGACAATCTATTTTCCCTTTCTGAGAATAGAACGTATTGAGAAAAGAATGCATATTGCATGACTTGGGGCATGCCGGAAGCCTGAATAAGCTCCCGTTGCTCAGAAGCGGCGCCTGCGAGGGCTCTACGGTGTCATGCGACAAAGCCCGATAATGCACTGGCGTTTTTTCCCTCTTTTTTTTTTGGAGGGGGGTGTGAGATTTCACCTTTTATTTAAGTTTATTTATTTGTTTATTTATTTGATCCATTCATCCACATATAGTTAACAGCATCGCATTTGATTCATTCCGCCCTCCTATTCACCTGTTTGGATGTGCGCAACAATGAGAAAGGTTTCTGTTGGGTTAAGGGGGCTTACAATGAAGCCTTAAGACGTGCGTTTAAAACACATCTCAATGTGCTGAATCGACGGCCCTGTTATTCGTATTGTTTATTTTTCCCCACCTCCATTCTTAAGAGGAGAAGAAACTTTATTATGTGCAGCGAGAGGGTAGAATGCAATCCGAGTTGTCGAAGGCAGATAGAGACTCCATTAGCGCCTTTGGTTAAATAATAACCTATCTCTACGCAACACCTTCGCGCTAGAAGTTTGCGTGACGGCTACGAGGCTGATTATATTAACTTCACGTACGTTCTGGGCTATTGATTAGGCTAAATATTACGCGTAAGCTCTTAATTGCAACTGGCGCTCTAGGCTACGGAAGAAACTCGAAATATATAAATATTTTAATTTAAAGGCATATTCTAAATTCGTTAGCGTCACATCACGTCTCTAATTGCTTTTGAAGCCTGACGTTTCAACAGAATTGATAAAGAAGAATCCTACATTCGCGTTACGCGGAGATAAACATGAAGCGTCGCTTACAGTACCACTTACCGCCTTGATAAAACACTCTCACAGAAAAACATTCAGCGAATTGCTAAAAAGAAGACTAGAACACAAATGTGACATCTTTAATACTTTCTAAGTAAAAGCTTGGGGCATCACCAAAAAAATCTCCGGTTTTATGATAACAGTGTTTATGTATCTTTTTTGCTCAGTGGTAGCCTTGACAGACAGGCTGCAAGGCTTTCACAGTATTTGTAGGCCTAGACCAACTCCTGAACTCGTAAGATAATCAAAGCAATTAAAAATGAAATATTTTTCCCTCTCCAACAGACATAAAAAATAGGTGACATGAGGTGGATGGTGACAATAATCCGCAACTTGTCCGCCAACGAGGAGTTGCTGGCCTAATATGCAAACTTAATATTGAGGTGAGGACTAATTTCTAAATCCGTAACTAAAAGTCGGAATTGGAGAGTCTGACTGATGACAATATCGAAGGCAAATGATCCATCTTGTAATAAATAAATACAGAAACATGTGTTACTTGTTCGTGGTTTAGGTCTACCTTTACTGGAGATTCAGTTTCATATTCTGTTGACAGAAATTGCGCACTGGCGCACAATCGCTTATTTGTTCACCATATGGCAAAATATAGTAGCCTATCCACGTGGTTTCGAATTGTTTTACTCGGCAGATGGCGCATATCCCCATATCTGTTCATTTCTAACTATTTCTTTCTTTTTTTCTTGAGTTATGAGATATTAGAACGGCCATAGGTTGCATTCTGCTGCACAAAGAACATTTTGTCACGATCTCAGATGAAAACCAATATTTAAATTGAATTCGTTTTGACGAGGTTGTATATAGGCCTACCAAAAATGTATATAGGCCTGCCCTGAAGTTGGAATCGGAATTTTGAAACAGACCTCCTTTAGGGCAATTTGAATCGTCACTTTACAGGATTACATATAAATGAACAAGATCAAAATTTTCAAATAAATAAATAAATAAATACAAACAAAGAAACCTCTAAGTATATAATATTAATTGTCAGGAGGCCTTTTTAGACATTCACTTAATTTTTAAGATCACTGGGGATTGTTTGCTTTAGAACCTAGGTAATTATGCAGCAGCCCAACAAACAGTATTTAGCCTACAGTAGCCCCTGGAATTGTATCACATGTCTTGAAACCATGAGTCAGAGGCAGTCGGCTGAGATAGAAAGACCATAAATATCATAACTGAGTACTGTCACCAAGAGAGGCCTATCTAATAATACTAACACAAATTTGAACAGGTAAAATAGCATGTAAAGAAAACTGGCTATATATGATTTTTTTGCTGTAATATTTGCTGGCATTCTAGTGTTCTGTTCACCTGTTTGCATGTATATTTTTTGTGAGACTTGTTTTGCATGTGATTAGAAACTCTGATTAAAAACTCTGTATATATGTATATATGTGTGTGTGTGTGTGTGTATGTATATGTATGTATGTATGCATGTATGTATGTATGTATATATATATATATATATATATATATATATATATATATATATATATATACTTTTTTGATGTGCATGCATGTAACGAAGTGAGAAAGAAATGTGAGTTCTTCTTTCTTTGCCTCGAGTCCAGCAGGACCATGGGACCATGCCCCCTGCCCGTGTGACCTGAAATGCCCCAATGTGACCTTTGCCCCTCAGGGAGAGTTAGGAGTGAAGTTCATCTTCAAATCTGCCCAGATTTCAGACACTCTAAGGAGCCAGGATTAAACTGATACCTGGCAGGGGCAGGTCATCAGAGAAAGAAAGAGAGAGAGAGAGAGAGAGAGAGACTAAGGATGTGTGCTGGACCTCTGGGACCACAGGGTCATTTGGGCTCTTACATGTGATGCCTTTCTGCGTGTAATGGCCATGAGTATGTGGGTGGGTATGTGCGTGCTTAGTGTTTTGGCTGAATCTGAACTGTACCCCCGATTGATGACACGGCATCAGTTACATTGATCACAGACTGTAATTTTGCAATATCTTGTACTGATGCTTAATGACTAGCTTGAAGTATCTGGCTGCATATGGCAGAAATTTCTTATCACCGCTGTTCCGACTCCGTTCCGACTAACTGCTCCCTCCTGTCGGAGACATCGTTTAGCGGCCTTTGAAACAAATAATAATAAAAAAAAAAAAACAGATATCTCTCAGGAATCTGGCAGCGTTTAAGACTGCTTGGACCATATCTCTCCGCGATTAGCAGGTAGCTACGGGATATTAAACTCCAAAAGTCGAGGAAAGTAGAATAGAGTGGAGTGTTACGGTCATGGTTGACGTTGCTACACGAACATCCAAATTATCTGGTGGACGGAACCATTACACAAGCAGAATAGATTTAAAAGTACACATTTTCACTGAAACTCCGCAGTGACTTTTAACGGATAAGTTGAATGAAGCGTTAAGGTATGACGGATTTAACTGGCACATAGCGACACCAGTGAATCTAAGCGTATAAAATTATAATTATCTCACATGCAACCTACACAGAAGGAGAGAGATTCACACGTTTGATGATTAGCCTGCCACTGGTAGATTCGCAATATTCCACAAAGAGCCATACAGCTCCTTTTTCTAGGTAAATGGTACAACTTGAAATATAATGGGCATCTCTGTGATCGGGGAGTCAAAATAATTGTCAACTATTTATTGACATCATAACATTAGTTGTGGATTGAAATAAATACATTAGTTTTGTAAATATACACAAGTTGTATCAATATAGTTCCAGTGTATTATTGTTGTTTTGGGCTGCAAAGGTGAACCTCTATTTTGTGTACATTTTAAAAAAGAAAAATACCCCCAGGAAAACCTCCTGATTTCAGAAACAGAGATCAGTTCCTTTTTTTTTTTTTTTTGTTTTATACCTGTTTTCTGAAAGTCCTATGAATTCGATGGTATCTTGAAATAATAAATAAATATTTAGCTGGGACTAAATATCTTGACATTTTAATGTAAAAAAGACGGAGCAAACTGTTATACAGAGTGTTATTACAGCATTAAACACTCAAATCTAAGATTATTTTAAAAAATATTTTACATCCACATACATTCCAGAAAGCTAAATATGTTTCCACCTATCACATTTGTGGCTAAGAATATATAAGACTAGCTGTGTTCAAAGTTACCTGCTTTCATATAATTTAGTATATAGTGAATCAAAACTGTATAAAATTTATATTAATGGACAGACGTGTGTTTTTGGGTTTACAAACATGCTTGATGGTGTCAGAAGGTGTCAGATAAATGTCAAATGATGAAAGCACACAAAAGCCATGTTAAAGCAAACAAATGAGTGGAAGAGCAGATGATGGTGTC
Organism: Chanos chanos; assembly: GCF_902362185.1. Lineage (NCBI taxonomy): Eukaryota > Metazoa > Chordata > Actinopteri > Gonorynchiformes > Chanidae > Chanos > Chanos chanos. Next base: position 30,003,097 of record NC_044495.1, read on the forward strand.
AAAAATGCAATGTGTGTAATTGTGCGTCAACCCTAACATGTACAGAAACATCACGTATGCAGCTGAGCACTGCGCCTAGCCACATCTCTGCCATCTGTGTGTTTCGTTAATGCGTGCACTCCAGTTCAACACTCCCGAGTACTGTATCCTCAGCAGTCTGAGGAAATATCATCACATTAATGTTACAGACCAAAGACATATATGCATTTTGTACAGTGTGTGCAGTACCCTATGTGAATCAAAGACTTCTCCTCTACTGGGTACAGAACCCTTGAACTGGACACGAAACAAATATCACAAAATGTGGAAAAAACAATTTTATTTCAATTCATCAGAATGCCTAAATCCATCTGAACAGCAATATTAAAAAGATTTTTAAACACTTCTTTTTTTCTTTTTTTTTTTAAACAATGCAGTGAATTTCACAAACTTGAGCTCTTCAACACATACTACTACAGAGGACCTGCTGCCGTTCATAAAAAGAACATTTAGACACATTGTACATTGGTTATTTTTTTTTTAAAAAAAAAAAAGGGGGGGGGGGGAGAAAAAAAAAAGTAGGACCTCCAAATTTCTGTTAAAAAATACACAATAATTGGCGAGACTCGTTCATGCTAAAAAGGAATACCTGATGCATGAAAAAAAGAAAAAAACAAACAAACAAAAAAAAAAACAAACACATAAAATTAAAAGGCAAAAGGTTGGAGACTAGATTAAGATGTTAATGTTTCAAATCTTGGTACAAAGATAGGGGAGATGAGCTCACAGTCAGTGCGCTTTGCGTTTCCTCTTCTTCGTTTTCTTGTCTTTCTTTTTGCCGGCACACTTCACGCAGAACCAAGACTGGTCCTCTGGTGGTGCTGCCAAAATACCCACGCACGGCCTAGACAGAGAAAAAGACGGGTTCAAAAATCATTCTCTAATTTTTTCCAAATTTCATTATTGTCATGCGATAATTTCATTATTTTTTTCCTCAGCAAAAGCCTAGGAATTCAGAAACAGAGGAGAGCGACAGTTCAAGTGAAAGAATTATGGTACACCAAAAAGTAGGGTGAATATCAGCCTCACCAGTGTCAGCAGGGGTCCTGTTTCAAACACAGACACACACAATTCTTTTCTCTGTCTGTTACTACTTCCATTACTTCTCTCACATCATTCCAGTTGAAGACTTCCAGAGACTTCTTATTCTTTGTGATCATTATTATCTCATTCTGAGAAGCACTTTCGTCGAATACAGGTGATTCACCTCAACCATGCACAAAAGAGGGGACTACAAATCCATCTGGGGTTTCTTTTTAGACCACAGGACACTTGGTGTTAATATTGTGGGATCTTGATTAATGTTTTGTTTAATGTCTTTTTTACACACCTAAAGAAGGATGTGTTTGTGTGTGTGTGTGTGTGTGTGTGTGTGTCAGATCAAAGTCAGTTCACACACACAGCTGACCAAAGTGTAACAAGTTTGTCATATTAAAATCCTTTCTGCTGTTTCTTATGTTCCTCCAATTAGATGTACATGCCTACACTAGAAAAAAAAAACATGAATTGGCTGTTCAGACACAGTCTAGATTTTACCCAACAATCCCATAATCCCAAATGGAAACAAAAAGAGCTCGTGGACATTAATCCCATCCCACCCGTCCCCTAAAAAGAGGAGTAAATTAGACAAAGACACACTGAATCTGAACGTAACATTGGACAGTCGTCAGAAGCGCTGGAGGGCAGTTTGTTGGTTCTTACCAGTGGTACCAGTCATCACACTCATCACACCCAATCATAGGACTGCCATCGTCAGGTTTATTACAGCCAGGACAGATCCAGATCTGATTACCCCACTCATCTGTGATCTTTGGAGAGAAGGCACACACATACATGCTGTCAGTGCGATACTGAGACTTTACTCATCACATGTTACAAACAGCACCATGAACAACATTATCCAGGTTACACAACACAGATCCCATGATTGACAGTTGAGGATATTGATACATGAACACCAACAACCTAGGTAAAACTCTGCAGAAGAGGTTTCCCTCACACCTTTACAATACTCTACTGGCATAAACACTTTGGATGGACAAATATAGCATTTATTATATAATAAACAATCACAATGTGCTTTGTGCTTTTTTGCACAATTTTTTTGTGTGTGTGCGTGTGAGTGAGAGAAAGAGAGAGAGAGACAGAGACAGAGAGAGAGACAGAGACAGAGAGAGAGGGAAACTCACCACATATGCACTGACTGTCTCAGTCACCACGCTGCAGCTGAGAGCTTTGGCCTGGCTTGGGGGAGCCTGGGTGACCACAGGAGGAGGAGGTGGAGGGGCTGCTACCGGAGGTGGTCTTGGTGGGGGAGGCACAGGAGGAGCCACAGGGCTTGGGTGGGCAGGGGGAGAGCGCATTCGAGCGCCCGGACCAGAACGAGCAGGGACAGGGGTTCGTGGAGGAGGAGGGGTTACCTCCGAATCTGGTACCACCTTACTGATGACACTGGCAGAAAGAAAGAGACATCATACTAAGCAAAAAAGCATTGGATGGAAAAAAAAATTCATTGATATAAGGTGATTTAATTCATTAGTGTAAGGTGTTTGTAAATGCAAATGCAAATATTATTTTTCATATGTTTATAACTGTCAGTGACTACGAGGATCTACAGGACACATTTCCATGACTGTGAACTGACAAATGACTGAGTTTGTCTCTGGCATTGACGTCCAGGAAGGAGTCCTGTGGTTGCCTGGTAACGATAAGACTGACAGGTCAGGAGCGCCCGGACAGCTGAGGCCACAAGAACTCCGACCCTGAGTAGGGTGTGAGGCAGGCAGTTTGGATTACACATACACACTCATTATTTATGTCTTATCTGAGTGACACCTCGCTAGCACACAAACACACATTCACAAATGCATACACTCATGCGTGCGCACACACACACCTCCACTGACAGCTCTTACTTGGCCACAGAGAAAGCTGACATGTGCTGCCTATCCAGGAAGTGCCCTTGTGACCTCTATGAGGTCAAAGTTGACATGGTTTTAGTAGCTGATGTGCATCAATAGAGCCAGTGTTTCAAATCTAACACGATTCAACACGCGTGCACACACACACACATCAATAAGTTCCCTCAAGTACACACATACACAGTCAAAATATAAACTTCATGGAGGTCTCTGTCTCTGTTTAAGCACTAAGCACCAGACAGAGTCAGGGCTGAATGGATATGGCTTACTGGGCGGCAGAAGACCTGTGTACAGGCCTGGGACCAGGAGGAGGAGGAGAACAACAGAATAACGAGTGCTACAGGCCTGGGACCAGGAGGAGAAAGAGGTGTGGATAAAACTAGCAAAAAACACTCTATGGATGTGAAATGTAAGGTACTGCAGTCTTGCGCCTTGATAAGATCTAGAGGGTTAGGGTAGAGGTTGATTAGCTCTCCTTTGGCAAAACTGCTAAATATAAACATTACAACGCATAATGAAGACAATGGACAAAGTAACCAGTTTTAATGGTTTGTTACACCATGTCAAGACCCTTGACCAAGTAAATCATAATGTGTGCTTCAGCTGATGGGCTAATGGCAGATTTGTAGCAGCTGTAATATTGTGTTTTTTGGCTAGCAAACTAGCAATGATGCTGTCACACAGCTAGCTCAAGCAATCTTAGCTCAATTGTATGCTAATCGCTAATCACACAAACTACACACTGAATGTTATGCTGAAAACAGCATTACACTTTCAATACACCTGAACATATTTTTACCGTATTATTGAACTACCTCTGAGTAAAAGTAGTTTGTCTGCACATGAGGGCTGTATTCACCTGGGAATGTGGTCTTCCACAAAACAGACAGTTCAAAATTGCTTCTAGAGTTTTGGAAAACGAACAAAAATTATATCGCTCTACAGACAGTCACACAACAGCATACATTATATATTAATTATAACAATGAGAGACTAAAGTGTTTTTTACTTTCACAAGTTTGTTTCCAACTTAAAGATGCTGTGCGGTGTGTACCTGACTTGGAAGTGGCTTAAGATGTAGTAACGCACAACTTGTGTAGTCTTGACTAAGTGTTTAACATCACCTCTACTGTGTGTTGAATTACAAGAAGAGTGGATGTGAACATAGTCATGAGATCATACTCTGGTTGTCTACTTTAGAAGAACACACCCTATAAACCAGTTGGGAAATGCCAGTAAAATGCCTGATTGGCTCTCTCTGTGGACAGGGGCAGATCACCAAGGAGACAGCACAGACAAGGCATGGGTTGAAATTTCACACTATAACAAATAATAGGGTGGTCTGTCTCTCAGATAAGATGAGATAAATAAGGTGTGAGAGACTACATAGAACAAGCAGTGTGCAGTCAGGTTCCCTCCTGTGGTGGGGCATAGTTGTAGTCTGTATACAAGCGTGAAACCATGCCACCATACAGATTTTGACATGTTTGGAGTAACATGATATAGTAAATTTCACAAAATGTTGATGTCTGTGCATCTGTTGGCAAAGGTGTCTCACAGTGCTTTATCCCAGCTAATCAGACTGGCTACTATCTAGCTTTGGCTAATTAGCTAATTCAGCTGTTCACTCAGCAAGTGAAGAAACTGAAAAGAGAAAATGCACTGTGTGAGAGAAAGAACAAAATGAATGTAAAAGAAGAAAGTGTGCTCAATTAGGGCCAATGAATTGGTTGATAAGAAGGGGAAGTTATCCAGGCCAATCATTTGGAACTAGTTTGAACTCAAACATCAGGCTGTTCTGGCTGTAATGGGAGTACATGTGGCAGCGCAATTTTTCACCTCCGCAAGTTTGTACATTTTTCCCCCACATTTTATTCCATGTCTTAGCTTCTCTTGGTCTGACTTAGAAATAAACATGACCTCTACAAATCTGGAATCACTATCAGCGTGATGCAGAACAAAAAGTATATATTTTGATATTTAATCTTTATCGTGGGAAATACCTTGATATGAATATCAAACCATATGGGCCAACCCTGGTGGAGGTGACAGCCACTAATGACCTGAGAGGCATTTCAGGCCAAAGAGCAGGATTGAGAAGGAGGATGACCGCAGAGGACAACTGCAGAGCAGCTCTTTCCTCATTTCAGTTCATGTAAATTCTGGCAACTTAGTTGATCTAACCAATTCAAAATTCAGATGGAGCAAAAACGTCTGCCCCACTGGGGGACAAGAACATAAGTGGAACACAACCCTTGCCTCATCACTACCGTGAGCAGAGGGTAGCCTGCTCCTTTCTCCAGCAGTGCTGCGATCTTGGCTTAAAGGACTGAAGTGTGGGGATCATCCCTGACCACTGCAGGAATGATGTCACAAAAACGATGGGTACTTGCTTTGCAATTTGAGCTCCCGGCCGGGCTCCAAACCTAAGAACAACGGGTGCACTGTGGCCAGTAAAACAGATAGGACGCTGAGATAGGCAGAGTCCGAGGCTGCTGGCGATCAGTACTGAACTCTGGGAACCTACTTAGTGGACAGGCACGGGAACGAGTGGTTCAGACAACGTCAGCACTGTGAAACAGGCCTCACTCTGCTTGCCATGGTTCTCCTGGGGGTTTGTGTGCACCAGTGTTGGAGGGGGTAACGCTGAGGCAGTGTAACCCCAGTTGGGGATGTGCAAAGCAGGATGAGCCAATGAGCTTCAGTTTTATTGAGGTTTTGGCATCGAAGCACAAGAATGAACAAAGACTGATGGTCAGGTCCCTTCAAAACACACATTAGCTACAAATAAGACACTTATAACAAAAACACATTACCATAATAAAGTGCAAGCTAAAGCTTGGCCACGCACCACCTGAGCTTGGGCAGCTTTGCTATGTCTGAACAAAAGCTGGTACAGGTTGAGCATCCCTAATCCGAAAATCCGAAATGCTCCAAAATCCAAAACTTTTTGAGCGCTGACATGATGCCACAAGTGGAAAATTCTACACCTGACCTCACTTGCCCATGTGGGGCTGTGACGCTCTGCTGGTGACAGTTTGTTACCAACCATCTTAAACGCCAGGCCTAACTGCATTACTCACTGTGTTTTCTGCTTATTCTCTGCTTTGTGGTACAAAGATATTGTTAAAAATGTCAAAAAGGGCTGCAGATACCCCTATGGGTGACAATGACGCATTACTCACATGTTTGTGGTGATGCTGGTGTAAACAAACCTACTACGCTGCCAGTCGTATAAAAGTATAGCACATACAATTATGTACAACACATAATACTTGATAATGATAATAAACAACTATGTTACTGGCTCATGTGAGTGTAGGCTCCACTTATAAAAAAAAAAAAAAAAAAAAAAGGTTTGCTGTAAAACACTATGCCGATTTACGCCAGCAGCGGCCTTATACATCTCGTGTTTACCGCGTCTCTGTACAGGTCTGTGGCCTAAGAGCGCTAAGCTATACCTCATAGCATAGGTGTGCAGTAGGATATACCATCTAGGTTTGTGTAAGTACACTCTGTGATTTTAGCACAACAACGTAATCGTCTAACAATGCATTTCTCAGAGCGTATCCCCGTCGTTAAGCGACGCACGACTGTATTCCAAAATTGGAAAAAATTCAAAATCCGAGACACTTCTGGTCCCAGGCATTTCGGATAAGGGATGCTCAACCTGTATATGAAATTGTCCATCTACTGCAATAGTATACCACAAATATCCAGTTATCTGATTGCTTTGTTTATAGCATAGTTTTCAGAGCATTTTAGAGCATGTTCACCTTAGAACATTTGGAGCATAGGTGACAGCCTGTGGCTTCACTCACAATCAGATTCCATGTACTTGACTTTGACTCAAGATAAGGGACTAATGCAATATGCAGTCAACAACATTTAAAAAAAAAAAAAAAAAAATAGTTTTGTCTCATTTTCAAGGAAAGGTGCCATGAACAACCATTAACGTTTTCCCTGAAAGTAGCCAGTCATGTACCTCTATGTGCACACTGCTTCTGACAAGATACAAAAAACCACAGGTGCTTCTTTACTGCTCCCACTCTCTCTCTCTCTCTCTCTCTCTCGTACACACACACACACAGTCATAAGCACTGAATAGCACCCTTACCTGTGTCGCTAGCATGCTTTGAGAGTATGTATGTGTTTGTGTGGGTTAAGTGGTGTGAACACTGGGGCTATTCATAGGAGTGCATGGCAGGAGGGGCGCAGGGGGGAGTCTCATTAACCTCACCCCTCCTCATCTCCTCAAAGCCCTCACTGCCCTACTGGGACTGATCACATGACCAGCCGCCTGAAACACACACCTGCACAGAGTCACAGAGTCTCTGACCACACAGGGAGTAGTCTCATAAGCTTGTGTGTGTGTGTGTGTGTGTGTGTGTGTGTGTGAGAATGTGTGCACACGTGTGAGATACTTACATTTTGTCCTGTCCAGCTCTAACCCGAAGGGTCAGTCTAGGTATGACAGGGGAGGGAGGGACCACAGGAGGCTCCACCTTGAGAGGGAGAGAAAGAGAAAAGGAAGAGAGAAATAGAGCAAACATGAAAGAAAAAAGGTGAAGAGGGGGTTTATGAACTTTTGACACAGCTATAAACCGACAGATTCTATAATCTCACATCAGTTACAGAAACTAACATTTTTTGACTCATTTATTTCAACCCAAAGAAATGGGGTTGAATCCTTACACTGGACTGGAAAAGTCATAACACATGTAGGCGAACATAGCATTTTAACATAACCACTGCATAGGAAGATGAACACACACACACACACATACACACACACACCCCTTTCTATCAATCGTCTGGTCAAGTTACAATGATGGTGGAGATGAATAAAAGTAAAGAGCAAAAAACAATGAGGACAAGATGGAGAGCCTGAGAGGCAGAAAGCAGAGGATATTGAGAGAGAGAGGGAGAGAGAGAGAGAGAGATGAAGAATGATGCAGTTGCATGTGAGTGAGTGAGTGATGGATAGATGGAATGATGGTGAGATAGTACTAGCTGAGCAGGGAGAGAGTAGTGTAGTATTTGTCTCTAGAGGCTTTGCTGAGGCTTAACGTGAGTGAGAGAGGCGATTCTTTGTGCGTACGTGTCTGTGAGGAACCCCTGCCGCTGATGCTCCTTTGTCCAAGACAGATCCGCCATAATGCTGCAGCACTAATTGTTTAACACAGAAACACGTCTTTTCTCTCTTTAATGGTTTTGTTTTTTATTGTCCCGCATGCATTTATGACAAAAACCTTTTGTGGATTTGGACGCTCCTCCCTCCTATTCCTTTCTCTCTCTCTCTCTCTCTCTCTCTCTGCCATACAAGGGGGGAAAAAAAGAAAGAAAAAAGGAAAAAAGGGAAAAAGTGAGCATCAGCAAAAACAAGGGAATGTCTGGCAGGTTGCATCATTTTTTTGAATCAGACCATGAGAAGGCATGTTAGCTGCGCTATTAGCATACGCATACACAAATGCAAACAGGCACGTTGCTCCCAAATGAAAAACAAAAAGAGAGAAGCTTGCTCCACGTCTCTCTCTCTCAATCTCTCTAACTCTCAGATTCCATCACAGCAGACAAAAGCCTTTATTACCATAACTACTGCTGACAGAGATAGACACAGAAGAGAGCCTGAGAACTGACACACAGATGGCTACAAAATGGCATACACCCAGTTTGTTCTACAACTGTTCGAATCTCAACTGTGCTACATTAGCTGCCAGCCACTGGAAGACAAAGGAACCAAACAAACTGACTTCCTTTAGGTGGACAACACTGGAAAGGGTATTCTCCTTATTGCTATGAGACAACCAATAATTAGTCAGCCACTAAGTTAGCTTCAAAGCTGATCAAACAGCATTCTCAGGACTGTTGCAAGTCTCAATGACAGCGTATAGCATGTACTGCACAAAGACATTTTGTTTGATTCATGTGTAAATGGAGAGATAGGTGCTAGTTCAATCTCAAGTTAAACTGATGCTGAGAAGGGGAAAGGCAACAGAGAACCAAGGGCAGTTTCAAACAGAAACAAAATGAGTGGAGAGCCTGCAGATGGGTCAGGTATTAACCTCAAGAGGTCTGGTCACTGGAGCCACGCCTCTAACTCCCACTACAAGTGTGAAATGCACAAATATTACAAAGACCTATACTTATAGGTCATCAATAGCTTGGTACAGATGAGTTCAAAGTTCAGTTGAGCGCTCACATTTGCTAGTGCTCTGTGGATGGTGCAGTGTAACCTCACAGCGTTCATTCTGGTTTACAGAGGCAAGGTGTAAAAAAATGTTGAATGTGAGTGGAGTACTGCTGAGTTTGAACGAAAACTCATTTGACTGGTGATGGTTTTTACTTGGGATGCTTACAACCATGGTACCTCTGGTATTAGCACGAGAGACCCAGCAGACACACCTCCAGACAGACATGTACACAAGTCATAGTCTCCCCAAGGAATGAGTGTGTAGGCCCTGTGCCTGCATGATAAGGCTTTTGTGTGTGTGTGTGTGTGTGTGTGTGTGTAGTCTCAGGGTCACCCACTATGGCAGGTTCTGATAATGCTATCTGCTTATGCTAATGATCCACCTTTAAGTGGTTGAGGAGGTATGTTACAATGTCTTTCACCCCTGAAAGTGCCCTGTCCTACTTAACCTGCTCTGTATCGCGATGAGCCCTGTTCATTCAAAGCACACTCCCTCTTTATTCCAAACGTAGCATGTGGAGGGGCCTAAATTGATTAATCAGGTCCTAAATGGATGTAAAAGCGCTATACCTACTGTGGCTTTAGTGACTGACAGCGTTCTTTGAGAAAAAAAAAAAGAGAGTGAGATTTATGAACCAAAGAACTGATACGAAGAAAAATAAAAGAACTGAAAGGCTAACTCTTAGGTTCTGAAAGAGTTATAATACAATAATCCTATACAACTGCGAACAATACAAGCTTTTTCTTTGTGTCATTCCCATCCCAGAGACTGCAGCTCTCCATCTAAGACCAGACACATAGACAGAGAGCAAGAAAGAAGACGGCGCTCTCAGGTTATCAAGGTTTAACAAGACTTAAGAATTTGTACTCAAAACAATAGGGACCCACACACCCCCATCCCATCCTTCTTCCATCATCCCATTCTGATTGATAATCTCATTCCTACTTTGTCACGTAATCCCATTCCAACCAACTCACTGATGCGATGCTATGCTATGCGCCAATCCTGCTTCAAGTTATATCTCTGGTAACATAGCGACCTGAGGAAAGGCTTGTGAAACAGTCCTTCATGTAGCTACACTGCAGCCGTGCACCTCTCAAAACACGGGTAAAGTTTAGTAGGAGCTGACAATAGCAGATTTTACAGGGTGTTTGCGACCTACTGCGGGTGCACTCAATTCAAACAGAATAAAACTGCCAAGGAAAGATCTGAACTTTTTTGCCATTTCCTGTTTATGTACACATGCACATATGTGTGTTTGTGTGTGTTTGTGTGTGTGTGCATGTGCGTGCGTGTGTGCGGGCGGCGGGGGGGGCTAGATATTAATCAAAGCAAGATCTGACAGGAGATCTGAGGGGGTCTTTCCTTTTTTTTTCACTCTCCAAACTCTTCACTCTCTCCTGTATGGAATGCACTGTGTACTGTTGGTAGTATTTAGATTGCCAGCGTTCACTGAGTTGGCCTGGATGGGAGTTGAGGTCTAGAGATAGCAGATTCCATTGTGGCTTGACGGCTGAGGCATTGTGGCAGGATTTGTCCGGTTTTATGTAAAAGCAATACTCTTTTCACCTGAACTAATACAAGCACTGCTATAAGCCCCTTACTGCTACGGACGGCATTTTTCCCCTAATCTCTGCGGACTTAAGTCCTTCCACACATACCTCAGGGCAGTCGCTGATAAAGCCTCCCAACTCAACACTACTCTCACACTTTCTTTCCTCCTGCTCGCTCTCTTTCTTTCTCACTCGTTTTTTTTTCTCTAGGACACCAGTAAAGCAGCCTTGCAAAAAATTAAAGTGATCAAGAGATTTAAGAGGAAGAGGGAGGAAAGAAATCACTTTCTGAATTCCATCTCCCAGAGGAGGACAGAGAGAGAGAAGAAGAAGAAAGAAAGAAGAAGGAAAGAAAAAATAGATAAATGAGTGACAGAGGGACAAAAAGAGAATTAGAGTAAGCAAAAGAAGGAAGAAAATGAGAATTATAGAACTAACTGTGTAAGGTGAATTCCAAATGACATAAAAACTCAGTACATATATTATCACTATTGTTGGACTTTGCAAGAAGACAGGAGGAATGGATGGATAAAAAGGAGCAAACGCTGTCTGTCTCTCTCTCTCTCTCTCTCTCTCTCTCTCTCTCTCTCGTGATCAGGCTCAAACAGACGTACAGGCACACAGTAAAATGGGCAGGGGATTGGGTAAACAGAATCTCTGGGGTGTGAGTATTATCCATTGTTTGATTTGCACACAGATTGACGGGCCGTTGTGCATGTGTGAATGTGTGTGTGTGTGTGTGTCCAGATGAGAGAAACAACAGGATTCCGTGGTCAAATCGAGCAGAAAAGATGGAATTGTAAATTTAGCTGCCTGATAATCTGTCTCTGATCATAAAAGTACACAATATGTATATACTCACGCACGCACGCACACACACGCACGCACACATGCACACACGCACACAAGCCTAAGACATCAGTCATAGTTGATTTACACATGCCGTGTGAAGCATACGTGGGATTATGTTAGCAACCTATGTAAAACTCACACACAATGGCTTTAAGACTCATCTCAATACTGTGAGATCATTGTGACAAAGAGTCTTCACTATAAAACAAAGTCTGACAAGCAAACTCACTTTCTCTAGCTTGGGTTTCTCCCTCTCTTTTTCTTTTGCTTTTTCCCTCTTTTCTCTTTCTTTCTCTTTCTTCTTCTCCTCTTTCTCCCTCTCTTTCTCCCTGGCCCGCTCCCTCTCCCTCTCCCTCTCTTTCTCACGCTCCTTCTCTCGCTCCTTCTCTTTCTCTTTCTTCTTTTTCTTCTCTTTCTTGTCCTTTTTCTTGTCTTTCTCTTTGGGCTTGACATCCTTTGGGTGGAACAGTTTTTCGGGGAGGATGGGCCCCAAGGGGGGAAGCATTGAGGGCACACGGAGACAAGAGGAAGGGCTGAAGAGAGGAGGCACAGGCACCTCCTTCACCCCGAGAGAGAGCTTTCTCTCTTCCTTTCCTTTCTCTTTGCCCTTGTCCCGTTTCTCTTTGTCTTTCCTACTCTTTTCTTTATCTTTCTTCTTGTCCTTGTGCTTGTCCTTTTCCTTCTTCCCTCCCATGCCGTCTCTCCTGTCCTCCACCGTCAGTGATAACTCTGGCCAAGCCATCTTGTTCTCCTCCATCTGCCCTCGTTCCTTCTCTCTCTTTTTCTCCTTATTCTTCTCCTTGTTCTTTCCTTTGTCTTTACCCTTATCTTTGCCTTTCTCTTTCTGCCGTTCTTTTTCTTTCTTCTTCAGTTTGGTCTTCATGTCTTTTTTGAGTTTCTTCTTCAGGGCGGCGGCGGCGGCAGCGGCCGGGGGCTCTTTCCTGTCCTGCGGGGGTTTGAGGGGAGGTTGCGGTGTGGGGGGAGACGCAGAGGGTGAGGAGAAGTACGGAGGTTCGGGAGGAGACGCACAAGGGGCGGGTGGACCCTGGCTTGCTTTGCGGATGACCTCATCAATGGAGTCGTCCATAGTCCATCGGGCCAGAGGGGCCTGGTGCGGGGTTAGCGGGGTGGACTGGTGTTTTCCTCCGATAGGGTGCGTGTGTTTGCCGTGGCTGAGCGTGTGTGTGTGTTTGGGCACGTTGAGGGCATGGGTGTGTTTGGGTATGATGGGTTTGGACGGGCTGGGAAGGCCCTCGCTGTCTGAGTCTGAGTCGTAGGCAAAAGGGTCCGAAGGTTCATCCTCACGAGCTCGGGCAATTACCGCGGCGATGGAATCTTCAATCGCTTCGTCCCCGGGGTCGTGATCCCTGGCCTGGGAGCTGTGAGCCCCACCCTCCGGAGGCGTCTCTGACCAGCCCCGCCCGCCTTTGCCTGGTGGGGTGGGTCCAGGTCGCGGGGCGCGGGGGCTCCTGGGTCGCCCAGGTGATCTCTTCCCCGCTTTCTGGCTACTCTTGGGCGGAGTCATGGTCAGAGGGCGGGAGGTTACACTCAAGGGGGCAGACTTTCCGCCTCTTTTGGGGGATTTGTTCTTCTGTCGGCCAGTAGACGGCGAAGGGAGATTGGGCCTGTGTCCGGGAGTGGGTGGTGCCACCCCAGTTCGGAGAGGTTCGGGAGAGAGGGGGGGTGGTGGTGATGGGGGCAGACGCTGAGGGTTGAGGGAACTCAGGGGTTCCCGTGGTTCAAAGCTCCACTCGGGGCTGGTGCCAGGTTTGGTGCCCAGACGAGGCCTCTTGGCGGCAGGCAGAAGACCCTCGGGCCGTGGGCTCTCTGGTCCTCTCCTGCCCAACCAGTTTTCGTCGTTCTCCTCGTCTTCCTCACCCACGGCATCCTCATCCTCTCCCAGAGAGACCTGCATAGCTTCTGCTGATGTGCCCCTGTCAGCAGGAACCTGCTCCTCCTCCTCCTCATCTGAAAGAGAGAGAGAGAGAGAGAGAGAGAGAGAGAGAGAACGTTAACATAATGTGTCTTGTGACAATCCTACACATTCCGTATTATCGAATTTTGTAGACACTTAAGTAGAAAACAGGATGGGATATGTAGTGCTTTAATACAAGTGAATTCAGTCAAACATCAATATGCAAATCTAATGTTTAGATTCTGTAGGACTACACAGACACATGCCTCTTTCATGTTTAACTTCAGCAAGGAGAAAGAAACACAGAAAGTGGGGAGAAAAGGAAACAGGAAACACGATATGAACTCAGTTGGAGCGGATATCACACAAACTGATCAAAATCATCATCGACTCATTACGTACCGCTCTGAGAACAAGAACACACGCACACGCACACACACACACACACACACACACACACAAACACACACACAAACACACACACAGGGCACAGTTTGCAGGTCCTGACACTTAGATAATATAAAACCAAAATACAACTACTCCAGCTATTCCCAATGTGTCCTTACTGTGTAATGTATGAATGTATTCATACATGCATGGACATGCAGGCACACATTCTACCAGTATCCCTCCTTGTGTCGGCTGCACTGACCATGTGTTTGGGATGTGATAGTATGTTGGGAAATGGGAGCGTGTGTGTTGTGGGGTGGGGTGGGGTGGGGTGGGGCATGTGAGTGGTGGTGATGGCGGGGCGGGGGGCTCAATGCAGAAAGCCCAGGTCGTAATCTGGCCAAACCAACATCCTCTCCGCTGCCTCTGGACCACAATGGAGCAGAGGCAAGCGGCAGGGGCCTGTGACACGCTCCATTATAAATAGTGTAATCTATATGGTAATACTGTTGTATTCTACAGGCAGAGAACAGGGATAAGATAACATTGTGACTTTGGGGTTTCTACTCACTGCCTGTGATGGTAATTGTTATCAAAGGTTATTTGGAATGACACGTCCGCTGTCCTGTGATTGGCTTCTGGGCGTTATTTATGATATGAATTATGATAACGATGATGTCTCTTGCTTAGCCCGCTCCCCCTCTCTCTCCTCCTCATACGATAAATTGCTATCGTTAATCACGGCCTGCTTTGTCCCGCCCTGATTACCGCTTCTGCCGTAATAAGAATTTTATTTTAAGGAAGAATATGGATTTGTCATCCCGCACTCCTCTGCGCCAAATGAAACCTGACAATATTTCACGTGCTGACATTTAATTTGTGAGAGCTGCGCGGGTGATATTTGCATTTTACGGCTCCATCCCCTCTCCTCCTGATTCCCTCCAGCTCTTCTTTTTCACTTTCTCTCTCTCTCTCTCTCTCTCTCATACAAATAATGTGGGTGACATTAGTGAGTCATAATGCAACAGTGCAGAGCAGAGAAGAGAAAGAGAGAGAGAGAGTGGAAAAGGCATCTAGGAATCCTAGGACTTTGTGAATAATTTTAGCATTCTCAGATCTAATATTCTCTAATCAGACAAGGAGGAAAACAAAACAAAAAAAAACCCCAACTGCTTTCATTTATACCCAACTGCGTTTCATTTGCAAATGGACGGAAAAAAACGGAACTGAACTTGGCTGCAGGAGGGAGCAACAGTGACTTGTAATTTGCACACTGTCTCTTAATTGATTGTGTCACTTAAAAAACAAAACAAATTTAAAGAGTACATGTGATGAAGACCAAAATCCATAAAGCTATAAAAAAAAAAAAAGAAGAGAAAGTGGTGTGCAGAAAGGAAAACAAGCTGAGACACACATTGTGAAGTAATTAAAACGGAAAGATAAGGGGCAGAGAGAAGGAGAGAAATGGAGCAAAGAAGGGAGAGAGCTGTCAGCTGAGAGGGATCCAGTGCCTCAACTAACTGTGTCTCGAGTACTCATGTTCTTACACACTCACCGTCCCTCTCACACCCGCCCCAACACACACACACACACACACACACACACACACACACACACACACACACAGACCAACACACACACACACACACAACCACGTATTCACACACACACGCACACACAGACCAACACACACACACACATATTCAGACACAACCACACGTGCACACACAGACCAACACACACACACACACAGAGGTGAGGGGGTGCAACAGATACCTTATTTGAGGCACTCCCGTATCATTTTCATTAAAATCTCCCTCCTTATTTGCCTCCCTCCTGTACATTAAAAACCAAAACTCCTGGTGCAATTAAAGGCAGCTCATTTATTGGGGCTCCAATCAATGTGAGGGGGAAAAAGACGCTGGTCAAACGAGGCGAGATAAGATGCATTTAATGTTCCAATTCCACTGCACCGCACAGCCCCACAATTACTAACATCTGACAGAGCTGCAGGTCGATGTGTGTTTGTGTGTTTAAGTGTGTGTGTGGGCAACCTGTAAGAGTAACTGTTTAAACACAATACGCTTAAAGAGTTTTCTATAAGATATTACTGCGGCAACTTAACAGCTACGTACGTGGAAATTCCAATTTTAGTTAAACTGTAGTCTGCCTCAGCTGAATCAGATACAGAATTTTATAATATGATGTCCAAGTCCTGGAACTGAAAAGGGATTGTGACTTTTGGAATTGAAACTGAACTGGACATTGAATGCTTCTTCTGGCTGTTATAATCCTTAAAATTTCAGAGAGTTTTCAAACTGTACGCAAAACTCTTTACCGTCATAAAAAGATGCAATTTATAAACACCTATAGCTATTCAATCAGATATGCGTATATATTTTTTAATTATTTTAATGTACTTTTAACATTTATCTATAATATCTCTGTGAAGCATATTTTATAACCGACATTTGCCTAACAACACCAATTTAGCAAATACATGCCATCTTAATTAACCCTTGTTAATATCTAATTATAACCACACCGAAATGACATTTAGGTTGGGACAAGTCAAACTCCCAGATTAGTTGTTGGTTAATATAGATAATATACTGAAAAAAAGTAATAATAATAATTATTTATTCACATCGCATATGTGCATTCAGCATTGCTAGGAAATGTTAAAACAGGAGAACAGTCAAACCACAGATGACTAAGAAAGGTATATTGTTGTATGTCTTACAAATGACACTGTTCCTAAGACAGAAGTTATCTCCTTTTCTTGAGGTGAGGTCTGCAAAGGTGTGAGGACTTTAAACACTATGAGATTTAAATCCTTACTTTTCCTATCACTGACTCTTCATAATACATTTATAAAAGTGCATTTATGTAAATTTCTACACCACTCATTACTGGTGAAATCATTTTTTTCTAATAAAACAACGTGCTGAATTCCACTGTAACTTGATCATTATCACCACATGCATTATTATGGTGTATTAAAAACCCTCAAATCTACAGATTTTCACACAACAACATATTATCAACAGTTTTAAGTTTGACAGTTTTCAGATCAACTTCAAGCTACCAATAGTTTCCTCACTGCAACAGCAGAGGCATTGTATCGCAGCATAAAACCAATCAGAATGTATGGAACACAACACATTACGTGTCTTTAAACGGAATTTAGGGTAATCATGTGAGAAAGACATTAACATTAAACCTAAAGGAGTCTTCTAAACCTTGCCAGTCTACAGAACGCAATTCAAGTTTGCTCGTGATTTTAGATTAAAAAAAAAAATGCTAGATGTTAAACATGTTAATGTTAATGTGACACATTAAATCCATCAAATTAGGAAAATAACAAGTAAACACACCACATATCTGAACGATTGAGCAGAAAAGAAAATACTGTGCGTGAGTCATACTGTATGTGTGAAACAAAAAAAGCAGAGAGGGAGAAAGTCTTTAAAAACAAGTAGACTTTGGATGACTTTGACCTTGTCAGTAGTATCTTGGGCACATGCACACATTCTGTGTACTTTATGATTTACCATCAGCCCCCCCCACCCCCCCACCCCCACCCCACTGCTCAGCCCTACTGTCTCTATGTTCTCATGACCTTCACGTCCAGGGGGGGATGAAGGGGAGAAAAAAAAAACTTCCAGAAGCTTCCGGCTGTAAGTTATTCAAGAAAAAGCTTTGAATAATTGTCCCGCAATATGAGTCTCTCTGATTAATTGCCTGAGATAAGAGCAGTCTCTCTCTCTCTCTCTTTCCCTCTCTCTCTCTCTCTCTCTCTCTCATCTGGGCCCTTCCACCACAGCCTGCGGATTCTACTAATCACCTCCATACACCAAACAGCAAGGGGTGTGTGTGTGCGTGTGTGTGTGTGTGCGCGTGTGTGCATGCGTGTGTGTGTGTCTAATACACGCACCTTTATTTCATAATACACGCACTGAAATTTCATGCACATAGGCATGAGAGTGTGATGAAATGTTAAAAAATAAATTGTGGTGAAAGCAAAGAGAGAAGAACACAAATACCACTAGGGCAGGGACATCATACGACACCCGCAGTCAGCTGTGTGAAAGATGGAAGAGGACAAATAGGTGATTTCCCTGGAAAAGACATAAACAAAACAGCTGCCTTCTATGTACGCTGAACAAGAGAGCATTCCTCTCTTTGTTTACTGAGAAACAGACAGGTCTTTAGTGTGTAAAACCATAACTTCCACTGTTACTCAACACAGACACACAGGTCTGTGTTTTAGGTGCGCAGAGAGACCGACAGAGAGAGAGAGAGAGAGAGAGAGAGAGAGAGAGAGAGAGAGAGAAAGAGAACTTAGTAGCGCACACTTGACACTCAACTAATGGCAAATCTTCTTTCTACAGTAATTTACTGCCGCGCCTACAGGGCACCGGGCCTTTGAAGTACTGAGAAATGTCAAATCAATTATTACTTTTTTTATAAGAAAGAAAATTCAATTTGAGCCTTTCATGGTAATCGTATACATTTCATGAACGCAATTTAGGGGGCTGATTTGTGCGCTGGTCTTCATTTTGATATAATTATTTATTTAGGAGAACAAGATACCAGATTAGACTGAAGTTGTTGATTCAGTCCCTGTTTCTTCTTCTCTTTCTTTTCTTTTTCTTGTGACTGCTACACCGTCGCCGTGCCACGCTAGAGAAAAATTAATTTGAAAGAATAATGCTCCTCATCAACGACAAATTCACAATAATGACATTTTTCATACCTGTAAACGTGAGTGTGGCGGTTAGCTAAGGGACGTGGAGAACAATGGACATGCGGTAACAGACGCCTGCCCGTCTCTCACCACCACACAGAGTCAAATCTAATATGGCAGAGGGAATAAAAGCGTACTGCTCTCCAAACACTCTGCGTCTGCCGCAGACAAAAGCGCTGGCGTGTTTCTTCTTCCTCCGCCTTAATGAAGAGATCAGTTCTGCCGAGCGCTGGAGATGGAGCGAGTAAGAAAAACTACAGAGCTCGGAACCTCACCGGCTCAGCTCTGCTCCCTCATGATGCTTATCTCACAGTTTAGACTCCTTCCTTCCTTCCTTTCTTTCTTTCTTTCTCTGTCTTTCTATTCTTCGTTTTCTTTCTAAGGTCTTTCGTTTGAAGGCGGGTGGAATGGTGGAGTTGGCTTATGAAGCGCCCACATATTCTGTACGCCATAAGTGCTGCTAATGCAGAGTAATGCTACCCTTTCTCTCTCTCTCTCTCCCTCTCCCTCTCTCTCTCTCGTTCTCTCGACCGGCACAAGGATCAGGGGCCCTGATCGCAGCGGCGATTAGAAAACCGCAGAATTCTGCCTCCCCCCAAAACAAAGTATTTTTTAGGCTTCTGTTTTCATAGGCCCGGCGCCACCGAGAGAACCGTAAACAATAAACATCGGCCGAGGGGAGGTTTGTCGCGCCGAACGCGCACACACACGCGGGCACGTACGCACACCTCACACATGCACCTACGCTCTTCCCCCCTCCCCTGTCCTCGCACTTTGGCAGGGGCAAGAGTCGAATATTGTGTCTCATGACTAATTTGAGCACATTCAAAAGCAGGGCATGAAGGCGTCATGTCAACACGCTGTCACACTTCCTCTGTCCTCCTCATCGCTTTGGGCGACTGTACAGGCAAACACAGAACGCCAGCATCACCTTTTGTGACCCCTCTGTATCCTTCTGCCTTAATGTTCAACCACACCTGCTCCTTTCTTTTTTTTTTTTTTTTTTGCAACATCTATCTGGGCCCAGCCAAAACATGCTTGTCCTCACAGTAGTCTGACGATCTATAAAGTGCAATCAAAAATATACTGTGTTGTTCAACAAAGCATTAGTGTTTTTTTTTTTTCCCTGGAGGTTAAGTACACAGGCCTAAATTGGCTTTTTTGTTATCTATACATCAACACAAAGCTTACTGGCTAGGCGGCTACACGGAGGGAAAGGGGGAAAAAAAAAAGAAAAAGAAAGAAAAAACGGGCAAACACTTAACGGTGGACTCGTGGAAAATTGACTTTTTACTTCAAAGTCTTGAGCAATTATGTCTTTCAGCAATTAGGATTTTGAAAAGGGACCCACTTGAGCCTTGTCATTGAACCGGTGGAGGAATGCCCCTGAAGCCTACGCTGAGTTTGGGGGGGTGGGGGGTGGGTTAAGTTTGTATTGTCCTGGGAGTCTGAATCATGCAGCAGAGAAACACAGACTGTTTGGCATGAACACATGTCTCGCTGGGGATTTCTCACACAAACACACACACGCAAATGCACACATGTGAAAGAGGTCAATATAAGGGTTCAAACAGGATCTGCATCCATACATAAAAGATATATAATAAGGCGTATACATATATTTCAGAGGAGTCAATATCAGTTTTTAAAAAAAAAAAAAAAAGCCTCTACGTTTAAACACATTAAAATGCAGAAATATACACGCACGTAAACCGACAAACAAACACACAGACACAGGTCCCCACAAATACAGGAGCAAAACAGATTAACTGATAATACCAGTGGAAGGAACACAATAAAAAATTGCTAGCAATCTTGCTGCACTGTTTGCAAATTGTTTCCAGGCTTTATATTGTTAAGGACAGAGGAGGGGGGAAAAAAAAAACCTTGATTTATCTACAGAAAAAAAAAAAACTGAAAAGAGGTTTGAAATCCACAGGCTACCCGAGAGCCAGGGAGCCTAGATCACGGCTCTGTTTTAATGATAATAATAAGCCACTATCTCAGGCAATTAGCCTGCCTCCGATCTCTATCTGCACCGTGAGTTCCCAGCGCATCTAAAGAAAATGTTTGCGTTTGAAAAAGTCCATCAAATAAACAGATAAGAAACGGTGCAGCATGGCATATTGCCTGGGTGGACTTTGTTCTGGCTCAGATCAGTAATGTTGCCCCTGCTGCTAACGTTGATGAGACCTAGCTTTGGCTCCCCAACGACCGCTGCTATTTTTCAGGAATCCTTCAGATTAGCTTCCTCTCTCAGGCAGGCCGACAGATAGACAAACAGACAGTGCACTATATTTAAATAGATACACTGTTCGACACACACCGAAAAAGACTCCAAAAGTGTAAAGTGTAAAGTGTAAAAATGGCCATAGACCCATCAGAATATCTAACCCAGTGTTATCTATGGTCATTTGGATTAGGTGGTAATGTCAACTTGCCACACAGTCGTTTTTACTGTAGACTGTTGCAATATTAAAACAAGCCTGCGCTCTGGGGGCTTTTAAATCATAAGATTATTCATATGAAATTTTTGAAAAGTAATGTTTATGTTCTGACATACTATATCTTTCATTGCTATTATAAGAACTGTATACTGTGTAAAGATTTATAAATTTACTGTTTATGTTTTAATAACAACTAGCAATTAATACAATCATCTACTGGATGCATTTTTATAACACTATGCTATTGCTAAATTTGTGTTTTCTGTAAGGCATATTATATCAGAAAGGAGTTTCCATATATCCTACAATTCTTTCCGGCATAAGAAGAGCAACAAAGGAAATATTTTTAACATTAGAATAATTAGCTCTCTCAGTATAAGAACTTGGCCATAGTGTGTCATGCAAGAACAGACAAACAAACAAATAAATAAATGAATAAAGTCATTCATTTATAATCATTCATTATTCATTAAGAAATCCTCAATTTTAAAAAGCACTACAAATGTTTGTAGTACATTTTGTAATAACTTTGTCAGTGAGATAGGACACATACTGCTTTGGTCAAATTCACTAGAGCTCAGTAAATTGTGCTGTGTCATTACTGATTTACTGATGTGGAGTAATTTTGTGCGCAGCGTGTTGTGACAGAAAAAAAAACGAAGTTTCATTATCTGAGAAAAGGTTTTATGGATAATTCAAAATAAAATATTTGATTGATTTTAAAATTATTCTATTCTATCATTCTATTTTCGTTACTAACCTTTACTACTAAAACTGCAAGATAATTTTATTGTTCCACGCTGCCTACGATTTTACTCAAAGTTACATCTAAATATCTGAACAATTTTCTTACAGCTTTTACAAACCACTTTAATCAGTTGTAAGAATATACTTCAGGGTAAATTTCCTTGATGTGAAAGCTCCTACTTCAGCTTTCTAATGTGACAAGTTTGAACGTGAATCAGTGAGAGAACAGCGTATTTTAGTAAGGATAACACAACAATGTTTTCTGTTGTGATTCAATATGTGCATTCCATGGTCTGGGGTCATGACCCCTTTGTGAGTGTCTGTGAGGTCAACAGGTCAGGTCATTTGGAGGGGAATGTTACCCAAAGCGTTTTATTTATTTATTTAATCTTTCATCTGACTCCAGTCGTCCACCACTGATGGGGATTATTCAGAAAGAGCAGGAGAGAGAGAGAGAGAGAACAAGAGAGAGAGGGAGAAAAAGAGCCCTGCTTCAAATTAGCCTAGACAAATAATCGACATTTTAACTCCATAAACATTGTACTTCACTTTTTTTGTATAAAAGTCAAATAAACTTTGAGGAAACTTCTGGCAGTAAAACAAAGAGCAAAAAAAAAAAAATTGCATGAGGCGTTCAGGCAGTTTCCTCTCCGTTCTGTTCTCCGTTACACAACTTACTCTCCTCGTCGCTTGTTCTCTCTCTGTCCCTCTCTCTCCTCGGTTACTAAAAGAGAACACCGACACAGCTTTTGTGGATCTTTTCGATATCAGAGGTACATCCAGCTCTCCAAAGTCCAAAAACAACTGTGCTCTTGTATTGCTTATTCTTCCACTGAGGTAACTCATATTTAGAAATGAAGGCAGTGACAGGGGGCTAGCAATGCTGTGTTGATTAAAAGAAAAGGACAGTGAACTTCTTTTTTCCGTGTCAATCAAGTCTGTGTCACTATTGCTGCTCGACTCCTGACAACTTACGAGATGAGGGAGTGGGAGAGAGGGCCAAAGAGGGGTCTGAGAATGGGAATCCCATTTCGTGGTAATGGTGGAGTTTGGATCAGGAAGCTGATCTTTCCAGTTTTCGTACAAATTGTGCAGTGTGTGTGTGTGTGTGTGTGTGTGCGTGTGTGCGCGTGTGTGTGCGTGGGTATGTGTGTGTGCGTGGGTATGCGTGCATGCGTGTGTTTGTGTGTGCGTGCGTGTGTGTGAGTGTGTGCATGTGCATGTGTAATGAACTCCTCACCTCTGTGTGCGTGTGTGAAAATCAAAGACAAGGGGAATACTTCTATACACTGGTATGTACCTGCATGGGGGTTGCGACACAAAAGTATGGAGCACGGAGCCATTTCTTCAATGGCCGAAGCCATGCGACAGTACGCCTCATTTGAAGTGGGCGTTTAACCGAATTTATATGCGTAAACGTATGCGTGACCAGTATACACCCATGTGAGAATATGTGTGTGTTGACGGCTCACAAGTTTTGCATGAGGGTGTGTTAGATAACTGTTTACAGTCTCTCGGTGTTTGTGTGTGTGTGTGTGTGTGTGTGTGTGTGTGTGTGTGTGTGTGTGTGTGGATGCGTGGTTGTGCAACTGTGTCACAAGGAACAGCCCAAACAGCCCGGCGCCAGTAGTCTGCCCTTCCCGTAACGGCTGAACGGCAGTGGAAGACGGACAGAGAGAGAGAAAGAGAGAGAGAGAGAGAGAGAGAGACAGAGAGAGAGTGAGAGAGATCTGCATCTATTTGCAACAGACCGGTTGGGATTCCACTCACCTAAGGGAAGAAAGGAAGAAAGAAAAAAAAAACGACAGAGCGGCACCAGGGGACAGATTCCTGGTGCTGCTGTGTAGCGTGGCCTGACCAGTCGCTGAGACAGATGTCTAACAAACACACGCACGTTTTACACTTCAACTTACTAACCCGGCAAATCATCTTTTCTCATCATCCACCTGACAATAAAAAAAAAAAAAAAAAATATATATATATATATATAAATAATAAATAACTCATTCACAATGCCAACACATTGATGCGAAAAAATGAATTTCTTTTCAGCAACACGTAAACTATATCGACATGGCGCGTGTGTGAGAAAGGCTCTTCTGTGGCTCTTCAGTATGACATAGCATGAGAGTAAAATGCTTTAGTCTCATCTAAATGCATTCAGATATCTATAATTCTTCCAATTTGTTTTCATTTTCAAAAAGAAAGTCTATATACATATATATATAAATATATATATATATATGCATCAAGTCAAAACTCAGTCCTGCAGCTATGAAATAAAGCTGTGCTATCTCAATAAGAGAGAAATAATCCCAAAGCACTAGAGAGAGGAACAAAACACAATCTTTTTTTTTTTTTAAAAAAGAAATCTCTCCCATACACCAATATATTGAAAGTGCATTTTAGATGTGGGCTGAACTTTGAAGTCTGAGGGCTTATGGCTTGAGGAATGCATTTGTGCTTCCGTCGGCACAATTCAGACGCCTAAATACTCACCACCCAGTCTACTCACCCCTATCTCACATAGTTACACTTCATTTCCAGGACCAAAATCACGCTTTCCAACTTTGACTTTTTCTGCCCCTAAATTGAGCAATGTTACAGGATGGGTTCACAAGGCTGTTAAATACAAGCTCTAACAAGCTAAAAACTACTGGAACTTAATGTACCACACTGACTGACTGCAAGACTAAAGCATATTACTACACAAATTACCACATACGTGTTTTCCAGTGAAAAGGCGCTGATTCTCCGATATCTTATATGAGTTCTTTTGGCCTTTCCCACTTTTTTTTTCCTTTTCTAAAAAGCCTAGACTCACTGTTAGTAACTTTCTCTCCCACATACACACACACACACAATCCGAAACAAACACACACCCAGTCTGACTCCTGCATGCTACACACACTGCGTCTGTTTGTGTTGCTCATTTTCATATATCTCTCCAGTGGTAGAGACTCCAAGTCAAACAGGAGAAACAGTCTGTTTAGGCTGAATTAATTCCCTTGACGATGTTCCAATCCAGCCCACTTAAGGTTATTAAGGTCTATAAATACCACTGGTTACCGTGGGTTACAGGCTATAATGTCACTGTTGTTTGTCCTCGTTAAGACACATAATTGCTTAATTTACATTTTGCTTCCTCCCCAAAAAATCGGAAGCTATTATACACCTCCCGAAAAATACCCGTCCCAACAATTAAGCCATTGCCAGTGTCAGCCAAGCGATCGCGGCACTCAGCGTTACTGAGGGAAACTCCCGTGGAGAGGTGGGAGACGGAGCAACGCGGTGGAGTGCTGGGAGCTCTATTTATATGTGTGTGTTTCTACTGATGATTGTGAGATCAAGTAATTCATAAGCTTTTTTTTTTATGTGTATGCAAGTTTTCTTGTGTGTATGACAAGGAGTTGTGCACACATACATAGTCAGTCCGTCAGATCTAAGTACAAACAAACCTGGGTCAGACCCAGGCCGTGACCCCTGACTCTGGTTATCCAAACACACACACACACATCCACATGCACACCAGCAACAACAAAAAAGGCAAAGTCAGTTTATATGCCCCAGAATTATAAGGGATCATAAATATTTCCACAGAAAATCAAAATTACATGGAACTACATAAAACACAGACTTAAGAGAAAGTAAGCTCTACAGACTTTACAGAAAACGGTGTGAATGTGTGTACGCCTGGCTGTGAGAGAGAGAGAGAGAGAGAGAGAGAGAGAGAGAGCTCAGAGCCACTGCCCTTCAGCCCAACCAGGAAATCCTTAAAATTATGTTATTAGATAAACGCAACAGTATGGGTCAACACTGGGCCAGCCTCTGTCTGAGAACTCTGTTCCTCTGTGTGTGTGTGTGTGTGTGTGTGTGTGTGTGTGTGTGAGAGAGAGAGAGACAGAAGAGCAGAAAGAGAAACACGGTTAAAGATAGCTACATCATGAACCTGACTGTTTTTGTCTCACTAAAGCAAAAGCTTATGCAGCACTCAGTAATGACTTTAATAAGTGAACCATTATCAACTGCACAGAGGATGTAAAAGACACCCAGTGAGAAAAAGACAGACAGACAGACAGACAGACAGACAGACAAACAGAGAATAGGGAACAAGAGAGAGAAAATGAGAGAGAGAGAGAATGAGAGAGAAAATGCAATAGAGTTGGTCTCTCTGTATTGCAGATGTAGCTCCTGTGATCATAATAAGTTCTAACCCAGCGTGCAATTTGTGTGTGTGTGTGTGTGTGTGTGTGTGTGTGTGTGTGTGTGTGTGGTAAAACAGTATTAAGGGCTTTCGTTATGTGGACCCAACAGCAGATAAGAAGGCCCGAGATGATGAAATATAAAGCAATATATGACCTAGGCAACCTCAGTCAGATCCCAGATAACAAACAAACATACACACAGACCCACTCGAGACCTCTGTGATTCACGATAACAGCAGTGGCACAAACAAACAAACACACACACACACACACACACACACACACATACCACTGGGCCAACACTATATCAATAGAGGAATTACAGACTGATATAACTTCTGATACACCACCTTACTCTAGATACTGCACAGATCCACAGAAAGAAAGGAGAAAGGACAGGTAAACAGAGTAGGGCAGCAGAAAGAAAGAAAGAAAGATCGACAGAGAGAATTACTGGTTAAGCAGTGGACGTGAGCCATAGCGAATAAAGCATTCATAGGATCCTACTTACACTCTAAACTGTATAAAGTCACCATCGCCTATTAAAACCATACATTTAACATACATTTTATGCACTGCTGATAATTACAATGCCCCTCCATTGTCTCTCATTCTACATACACATACATACGTCATGCCTACAAGGCATTTTCAACAGCTCTCAGAAATATAGAGACATAGTCAACACATGACAAGCATTATTGATTTGTTGGATGACAGTAACGGTTTGTCAGTTCTTGATCAGATTGTCAGTGCGATTAAGCGAATGTATTCCCATCTCTACCCGTCCGTTTTCACCTTTTACCGTCTCTCATTCATCCCAAAAGATCATTCTTGCACTCTTTCACCTCTCTCCCTCTTTCTTTCTCTCTTTACACCATCTTCTGTCTCTCCTCCCTCTATCTGCCACTTCTCTTCTTCTCAGACTCTCTCTCTATCAGTGCATTAATCTAAGCTGTGTTTTCTAGTCCCTGTTGGTGCCAAGAGGGCAAAACCTCTTGATGGAAAAACTCTGTTTGTATTCAGCAGGCGTGCCTTGACTCCCTCACTCCCCTCCTCAATTTCTCTGTGTCTCTCTCTCGCTCTCTCTCTCTCCATCTTTCCATTCTATCCTGCCATTTCTTACGAGTTCCATTCCCCATCTTCCTCTCGCTGTCTCTCCATCTTTGACTTTCTAAATCCATCTTTCTAACTCCCTCTCTCCGTCTCTCTCTCTCTCCGTCTCTCTCTGGTATGTTTTTCTGGTTATGTACTCCCTCCCATATTCACTTGACTGAAGAAAGTAAAAACAACTGAAACTAAATACACTGCATCACTTTTCCATGACTGTTACAAAAATCAACACATGAGATGCTTTTTTCAATGGTCTGAGAAAATTATGGAAAAAATGTTATTACTTAAAAAAACATATAATCCTCTAAGTTTACCACCTTGAAAGAACTAATCCTAGCTCACCACACACACACACACACAGGCGCGCGCACCTGACATGCAGACAGCTTCTTACCTCTTTAGTGTGCATTGGACAAACTACTAGTGTTAACTGGTCCTGGATTCTAAAACACAATCACATCCCACACAGGAACATTCCTGTAACTAAGACTCAAACACAAACACACGGCTATACATTTCAGTCTGGTGTGTATCTGATGTAGGGTCTTTGGAGACAGTGTGGTTGTGTAAATGGAGTATTTCATTCACTGTGCAGATAACGTAGTGATGGGAAAACTAAAGCTTCAATCATGCTGCTGCAGAAGGAGAAGAAGAAGAAGGAGTAGAAGAAGAAGAAGAAGAAGAGGAGGAAAAGGAAAAAAAATGATAGAGGTTATCTACCAGTGTTTCTTTCCTCAGGTAGACAGGTACGCTTTGCTCTCCACTCCACTGCCCCACCATAGATTAGGCATAATTTCCCACTCTCCAGCTCTTTGGACGGATAGCTTACATTATTTATACATTAAAAAGAAAAAGTAATTATTCCTCGCTACAGTTTGCTGACACTCTGAATGGCAGGTCAAAAATGGGCTGTTGGGAGAGCTGATACTTGGTTTGTTGCACGCTGAAAATGGACTGCATTGAGAAATAGGCTTTGCATCTCCTAACACTCAGGGCCAGACTGCCTCATTTTCTTAGTCCTTTTGCAGGCTTATAACTGACTTATGAAAGTCAGTGAGTGTCTTATGGAGACATATGAATGTATGGAACACGGCCAGAGTCTATGCAGTGTGGCCTTTCTTTTACAAAGAAGAGAGTGTGTTACTGTAGAATAAATGCACTGAACTAGAGGCTGCACAGGAAAGTGTGTGTGTGTGTGTATACATACAAGTGCCCCTGTGTCCATTCCCATTGTTTTGTGATAAAGCAATCACAAGTCAGAGTCACCCCCCCCACACACAGACACGCGCGCACGTGCACACACACACACACACACACATGGATGAACACACGCAAACACACACACGCACAAAAAAAGGAGCAGGTGGTAGTCTGGGCTATTGTGACTAGGGGGCTGGAAGGCACGTAGTCTGTGTGCTGGGAACAAACCACGCAAGGTAAAAATAACACGTACGTGAGGTAAACATGTCCAGACGATGCCACTGCAACAAAAACACACACATACACACACATCCACAGAGTACCAAATACAGCAGGCAGGTGGGCCACACCTTTAGTGACCTACGACATCATGGGAACCATGTCATTTAACACGCTTTATGGGTCACTCTACACACACACACACACACACACACAGTGACCTTGTTGAGGTAGACTTCCAGGCAGGTCATTGGTTGAGCTCCATTGGTCAGACAGAGCTTTAGTCAGTAGGCACTAAAAAACTGACTGTGAGAGAAATGTGTGTGTGTGTGTGTGTGTGTGTAGACAAATTGAAAACTGAAGGGGGTAATTGAATTTTCGGCTCTCGGTGTTCATGCTCCCTAGGAGCTTAACTGTTTAATGGGAGTTTGAGACAGGGGGTTCATGGCAAAAGCTACCTGAACAGTGAGAGAGTGAGTGAGAGAGTGAGAGAGAGTGAGAGAGAGAGAGAGAGAGAGAGAGAGAGTCTCCTGTTACTATACATTCTGTAATGTTTGTGTATGAGTGGTTTATGTGTACATGACTGCCAGAGTTTACATCCTCAGTGCTGCAACACTGGACTGAAAAAGAGCTACTAACTAAAAGCATATCTGTAGTGTGTGCATGCCTTAAGGGATTCTACTTTTCATTTTTAAACCAGAGAAAGGTCACAGAAAACAAAGAATTTCCTCTTACACACAAAAAACATACGAACACACGCAACACACACGCACACACGTAGCAGTACTGAGATGTAGTCTCTAGAGTTACTTAAAATGATATCAGACACATTCTTCACTTGACAATCTTTTGTCTTCATGCACTGCTCTCCTCTCCTCCACTTCCAGCTGTATTTCACAAACCTCTTGTTTCCTATGGAGACCTTAAGTGCTTCCCCAGTCTCTTTCTCTCCGCTGGCACAATAAACACACACTAATTCCCTGGCACCATTTACCGCCTGGCCACGGGGGAAAGGAGGGGTTAAGGCAGAGGTCTCTGTTCAGCCATACAACACAAAGGCACCTTCCGACGTTACCTCCAAGACTTTACACCGACAAACACAAACATAGGTGGTTAAAAATATACACTGTACCAGTACACATGGCTGATTTGGAGACCTATTTACATTAAAGTTTGAAATGTTCCGATGTTTGGGACTTAAGAGGTGCAGTTTCAGTAAAAAAAAAAAAAATAGATTGGAAGGAAGTGAGGGCCATTACATAGCTATGCAAATTCTCTTTCTCTAGCCCACAGAGACCTGCAATAAGACCTACTGCTGGAGTCACAACAGTCTACAAACACAGTTCAGCCCCATTTTCTCGAAACTGGGGAAAACAGTAGTCTACTGTAACAAGTCTGTCTTCGAGCGGCATTTTCATACGTTAGACACTACTGCTATGTTTCAATGCTACAGGCTAAAACTCATTTTAAAAATGATTTGACTGGATTTTTTTCTATGGATTCTACATTTAAATAGAACAGAAAATGCTTCAAGTTAGAGGACATTTATGTACAGTTATGCTCTGACTGAATACTGAGACTGATTGAACTTAGGTCTCTCTCTCTCTCTCACCTTCTCTCTCTCTCTCTCTCTCTCTCTCTCTCTCTCAGTCAGACACACACACATTTCCTGTGGAGCTGGTCAGTGGACAGGTACATTGGGGCGAACAGGGTTGGGTGGGTTGTTAAGCTAACAGATGTTCTCTCCTCTATGGGCAGCATTTCCAGTCTCATACAGTCTCCTTTAGTAAAGTATCCCCCTGCACAGCACAAACACTCTTACAGATGTGCTCTACCATCTGACAGCTCTCTCATAACCCTACAAAGCCCACCATGCACACACACACACACACTCAGTGACATGACTGACCAGACACATCCGGAAAGCAACATGCTGAGTATCTGTGAAGGAGACAAAGAGAGGCAGGTATCCCAGCATACTAGTGTTAACACACCCCTCAGCATCTTGCCATCCATTTGTTTGTGGAAAACCTAAACTGTAAACCAATCCATAGAGGAGAACTCATTTGTTTCCAGGAACCTTACCACTATTGGGACAGGCCTAATACATAATAACCCTATTTGTGTGTGTGTGTGTGTGTGTGTGTATGTGTGTGAGAGAGAGATGTTTCATATAGTAGAGGTGTTGACGGTGAGTGTTGTGGGAAGGAAGTGAGGTGTAAATCTGGATTTCACAGACAGAGTATCTCACTTCTGAGATACTGCCCTGGTCTTTCATTCAATGTCATAACATGAGACACAGACAGAGAGACAGACAGACAGACAGACAGAGAGACAGACAGACAGACAGAGAGACAGAGAGAGAGAGAGAGAGAGAGAGAGAGAGAGAGAGAGAGATTAACAGAGAATAGGTGCTCCTCTCTGTTAATCAGAGAAAAGCACCTACAGTACAGAGAAAGAATAAGCTACTTCCCACTGCAGCACAAACACACACATAAACATGGTCCATTCAATCGTTCCTCTCTCTAAACACACAACAACTGAGAGAGAGAATCCCACTGACCAATCCGTAGTGTATTTGTCTGTGTGTGTGTGTGTAAGATGAAGTCTGGTTTGCTGGGCCAACAGTGCCATCTGGAGGTAAATAAATGTACTGAGGGCTGACGATGAAAAGCACAGTGGACATATTTATTTTTGTCCTGAAGAGTCCAGTGACTGCTTTACCTGCTTTATTATGTCCATTTTCACACAACGCAACACTGAGCCACAAGAACAGGGAGTTTTTAAAACCACATTCCAGGAGATATTTGCAAGTAATAAACAGTTGTCCTGTTTCAGATTAAACAATGAATAGATCAAAAGAAAAATGCACAGCTTTGGAATAAGAACCTAGAACATTATCAGTTATGAAAAATATTATTTCTAATCAGTCTCTCTCTTACAAAGTATTAAAAAATACTCTTAACCTCTGGCTATAGAACGAAATCAGAATTTGAACCTCATACCACAGAGCATAAGTAAATCAGTGAAATAAGAACAAAACCCCAAATGTCTCAGCCCACGGCCGTGAAAGTAGTATGTCAAATACCTGGCTCAAACATAGCACAGTAGATTGTGTGAAGTAGGCTAAAGAAAGGGAAAAAGCACTTCCTATCTCTGAATAAAACATTAAGATTCCTCTGGAAAAAAAAGGAGGGGGGTTATTTTAAGCACTAACTGCATTTTAATCCATTTATAATCCAGACACAGGAATTCCTGAGCTCTATCAACGATCAATCTAATTTGGAGCTCTGAGGTTTCTGTATGACTACAATGAGGATTGGAACTCTAAACGGAAGACAAGAAAGAGTCCGAGGGGAGGACAGACAGAGAGAAACGATGAAAAAATAAAGGAAGGCACGGAAGGAGAGGAAGTGACAAAGGAACCGGGGAAGAAAGAGTTTGAGGGAGAAGTGAGAAGAGCGTGGGTAAAATAAAGTGGATTAGGTGTTCGACAGATCTCACGAGCAGAAGACGTCAAAGGCTCATCCGAAGAGGTTTTAAATGAGAGAACAAAAAAGTTCCCAAAGAATAGAGAGTGTGAACGTGCCAGTGAGGACATAGACACAAAGCAGTTTTACGATCTCACTCTCTCCCCCTCGCACACACACACACACACACACACGCGCGCACACACACACACACACAACCGTTTTGAGTTAAGTTAGCTGGGCATGGCAGCTTGCTCCGCAGGACTGATTCTAGGTCAGCTGACCTCTGCAGTGAACCACACAGCAGGGTTTCTTCAGCAGTCACAGCCACACAGTCACATGTACACACACACCGCCCGGCCCAGTACAGCAGGGAGTCATCCCACACCAGTCAATCATAATGTGCCAACTGGCCTAGTCCAACCTCGCACTCTCACTCACACACTCACACACACACACACGTACACACACACGCATGCGGCAGAGCCCGCAGACGGGGGAAAGTAAATGGTTGTGACAGAGGGCATTGGGGTTGGGCTGAGCCATCTATCATACAGCCAAAACCACGTAACATAAGATCTCAGTCTATGGCATTCTTACCCATCACACACACACACACACACACACACACAACACAGATCTAAGAGACTTTACCACACTTCACATCTACTCTGAAGGGGCAGTGAGGTTTGTGTTAACATTATTAAATCTAACTTTAATAATAACAATAAAAAGTATCATCATCTTTAGTAATATCATACAATCCAAACAGAAATGGCTATTTGAAGACAGGACAAAAGGTCGTGTTATTTCTATTATTTGTCATTTGACTTTCCAATGTCAAAATGAAAACACTTCACTGTCCTCTATTTAAAGCCCTTCAGATAAGTAACACAGTTAAATGTATGGTAAGACACACACATAGGCCTCTATGAGATCCAGTCTGGATTCAGTGAGTGAACAGGCTCAGATTTATTTGATAGTGATTTAATTTGCTCTTTGATTTGATCTGAGTGTCTTAAGTGGTCCATTTAAAGCAGCTGTACTGTATTTCCAAATGGATGACATGGCGGCATGTAAAAAAGACAAATGGAGACTCCACTGAGACAAATCTGTGTTTTGGAGAGGGAGGGAGGGGGAGAGAGAGAGAGAGACAGAGAGAGAGAGAGAGAGAGAGAGAGAGAGAGAGAGAGAGAGAGAGAGAAAATAAATCTGCACTCTTCCATCGATCCCCATCCTTTTTCCACTCTCATCTTATCTGCAGGTCTGAGTGAACCAAGCAAGTTGAAATGATTCTAACCTTGTCCAACATAAATGCTCAGAAAACTACAAACAGTAGACAGCCTTCTCTCTCAGCCAGAGGAAAAGAAAAAAGACGAAAGGACATAGAATGAAATGCAGAACGGTTATGCAAAACTCACCACATCAGATTCAGTGTTAAAGACACATACATACGAGCAGCCCGTAAAATGGGGAAAGAGAGAGAGAGAAAGAGAGAGAAAGAGAGAGAGAGAGAGAGCGAGAGAGAGAGAGAGAGGTAATGAGTATTAGAGTTAAAAGAGGGGTCTCTCTTTTCATCTGGTCTGATTCTCCTGGTTGAAGGAGCGTGCCCTCAACGAATCAGCACAGCCCCGCGCTTCCATTCTCTGTCTAAGGAAGACGTGAACGTCTGAGTGAAGAAAAGAGAAGCCCTTTTAATATTCATCCTTTTCTCTTTTGGAGCGCACCTGACATTGGCCAGGACCAGCACAAAACTGTGCAAATCTCTCCACGCATTGTCAGCTGCTCCTCTAATCATTTTACACCCTTGTGAGGCTTTGAAAGGCGCCGATAACAAGGCGAGTCAAATACACAGAGCGAGGCCAGGCGCTGAATCCAGATGTATCGTACGCACGCACACACGCGCGCTTAGTTTAGAATTAATGCGCACGCACACGCGCACACACATACACACACACACACACACACAACCACACATTCATGTGTGTTCGCACGCACACACATACACAAGGGTCCTACAGACTGCTCTTGTGCAGAAGGACATTATTAAGGAAATTGAGTGACAGGTTGCATTTTTGTATAAGTGTGGTCCAGCAATCTCTCCATTCTCTCTGCCTCTCTCTCTCTCTTCCTCTCTCTGTCCCTCTTTCTCTTAATAAGAAGCAACTATTTAACACTGTTACTTTTGGTGGGTCTTTCCCCAAAGCCAATTATCTATACCTGAAGCCAGTAGTCTATATGCTTACAGAACCATCACTATGCACCAGTGCTCCCCACAAAACCTCCTCCCTCAGTGTTAATGAGCAGGACTGGGGCTCCAGGTCTGGGAACTGAATGCTGCGTCTGGGACGACAGGGGAGGAAAGACGCCTCTCTCCCGATGCATAGATGCTTGTTTATCGGGCAGTGTGATCTCTGGTAATTTCAGTGTACTGATGCAATCGCTTCTGCCTTCATCTCTATCCCTCCATCCCTCAGGACTAAACAACAATAAGCCCAGACACAATCGACAAACAAGCGTCACCAGACTGGGACATGGGCAGCACTGCGATTACATAACGACCCCGAAAACAGTGCAAAACAGAGCCATAAATCTGCTGTTTCACACAGTAACACTGACTCCAGATCAGTTGTAAAGCTTTAATAATGCAGACCATACATTGGTTATACTAAACCAGTTTGCAGATTATACACAGTAACACTAAGCCTAGATAAGACATAGTGATGTTTTATACAATAACACTGAGTCTTTATCAGCGTCACAGTTGTCTCATCCAGTATCCAAAACAGTCCCACATGACAACCAAACTACTGTTCTACACAGACACAGTCATACCCAAAAAATACCTGTTGCTTATAGTATAGTCAAAGCAATTATTTGAAGACAGCACAAAACCAAGACACTTTTTTCACTGATTAACACTGATCTGACATGGGATGTGCTACACGCACCTCAATCAAATGCTTTATCTCAATGCTTATTCAATACAATAAGCCATTCCTTGTTTCAGTGAGACAACCTGACCAAGAATAAATGACCAGACGGGAGAAGTCATCTAGCTTTGGTCAGAAAAGAGACAGAGGAAAGAGTGGCAGTCCGGGTGGGGAGAGAGAGACTGCGTTCATGTCAGTCTGAGCACAGACGTGGGCGCGTTTCTTAAACAGGGTTGTGAGGGAAAAGAAAGGGAGAAGACAGGGGAGCTACATTTCTAATCAAACAGCTCCTACGAGTGGCTTTATTCAGTATTACAGGGTTTTTATTATAACATTACACATTAAAAAAGCCTTTGAGTTCATAATACATGTTGAAGGCACAGAACATTTTAGTTCAATGAGAGCAATCTATGGTTTGTGGACTTGAGAGGATATCTACAGACTTATCTATGTCTTAGTGCAAATAGGTTATAAATATGGCAATGAGGCATCAAAAGATCTAGAGAAAGACGGATGCTGAGAGAGAGAGAGAGAGAGAGAGAGAGAGGGAAAGAGAAAGAGGGCCCCTTTCTTCTGGCAGAGTGGCACCCAGCTGAGCTCTGGCTCCAGGCCCAGTTAGGCCCTCTGTCCTGCCTGCACACACATACACACACACACACACACACCCCTCTCCCACCTGGGCTGTCTGCCATCCGGCTCAAACAACAGCCAGTCCTTAACACACACAGATCCCTGAGACCCCACAGTCGGCCAGCTTCCTGCTCCACCCATACACACACACACACACACACACACACACACACAAACATATCCCTGAGACCCCACAGCTGGTAAGCTTCCTGTCTGACCTAAAACAACCCTGATCATGTCCACCTCTCCACCTCCCCCTGGCAGGCCTCCGCACTCTGTCTGACAAGACGACGTGTGTGTGTGTGTGTGTGTGTGTGCGCGTGCGTGTGTGTGTGTGTGTGTGTGTGTGTGTGTGTGTGTGTGTGTGAGAGTTGCCAGAGCTGCAGACATGCTGGGTGCATGAGGAGATGGTGAGGGTAGAAGAAGACAGACTCAGGGGGAAGGAGGGATGAGAGTATGAGAGATAGAGCAGAGAGGTGTGTGTATGTGGGTGTGATGTTCCTAAGGGAGTGACATGGTGAGACAACGCCTTTCTGTCTCAGACTACCCCATCTCACAGAACCACCTCCAGACTCTGTCTCTCTCTCTCTCCCCCTCTGTCTTCCACCACTCACACACAGCAGGCATTCTCACACTCTCACAAACACAGGTAAGAGCCGTCAGGTCAGACACACACTCACAGGAGCAGACACACAGATTGGGTTACACACATTCAATGAAACCAAAATGAGAACTGAGAACACACACACACATACACACACACACACACACACACACACACATACACACACACACACATACACATACAGACTTCTTTATGTAAACCTTTCCTACTGTGTGTGCACATACTCTATCTACTCTAACATACTCATACTCTATACACTCTAACATCTACTGGGCACCATTTCTTTTCCTAAACAATGTAGAAAAGTAAATCCACTAAAGGCTGTCTGGTCTTTATTTGTTGTATGCTGGAGGGATGTGGGTCTGTGAGTAACATCACTATAAACAACTAAAATTCAATAACTTCCCTTTTTATAAAGAAGCAAAGAATGTAAAGAATACTGATTCAAGATCCACCCCCCCTCCTTGCCCCGGTTATACTGTAAAATTGTACTACGTTACAATGTAACTGATAACTGAAATAGCTCTTTAAATGTGCAAAAGAAAAATGTTTAACACTACACAAAAAAGATGTCAAAATCAGCCAATGAGAAAATGAGAACATGGCATCAATAATTCAGTCTATTTTGATGCATCGTGTTATTTGGATTGTGGTGTACTGAAGAGCTAAACTGTCTACACAGCTTAGTCAGTGGTCATCAGTCTGCTAACACATTCATGGTTATGTTTATATCAATGTTAAGATGCCTCTGCCAGTCAGAAATTATTAAAGTAATCAAAGTATTCATGTCCAAACTCTGTATAAACATTCCTTGACTTTGAATAAGATCATACTATAATTTACAACATACAAAATGACACTTCAGTTTGAGCAAGCACACAACTACTACTACACATACAACATGACAGCAGTTGAAGCTTGTGGTAATAAACTCATAGGTCATAGGCCATAGAGATTTCTATGGTGTGGTGTAGTTACTGTGATACACTGGTTGTTTTTAAAGCCCTATAGAGTTATGATGTAGAGCACTGCAGACCTGGAGATGCAAAGGACTGTGCTTTTTTCTTCTGAGTTCAGAGATAAAGCAAACTGGATATCACTCAGCAAAGGTGAGGAGAAGATTAAAAGTCTTCTCCAATTAAATATTTTGTGCATGGCTACACCAGTAAAAAGTCCACTGCTCTGGATCTCCAAATCCCAAACTGTGAAACTTTGATCAGAAAAGAACAACAAAACTTACAAAACAAGAACAACAACAACAACAAACAAAATCTTCATAACACACAAGACAAATATCCCTGTCAGTGGTTATACACCACACTTAAAACTGTATTTAATAACGCTTCTGTAGTTTTCACTGGATCAACTCCCACTTAGACTGTGTTTGGATTTATACAACTGATCATGAAGAAGTGAAGTGAGTTACAGCTGAGATCGTAATGATTAGGAGAATTCTTCCTTTCACCTCTCAAATGTCATGTATTCTGAACGTGTTCCCGCTAGGCACGTCTCGGTTTGTTTCAAAGCCAATGCCGCAAGAAATAAAGCAGAGAGATATTCTCTCATTAATCTTCTCCTCTTACGCATCTACTGACTGATAATTGTCACTGACAGATTGATTTTATGACTCTGAGACTGTTACTCTAGCTCTCATCCAGCACACAGAGCGGTCTTGTTAAGAGGTTAATGACAGTGATTAACAGACAGGCTGTTCATGCACGGTTATAACACAAACTGGCGGTCACAATCACTGATTGAATCACTGTGTTCAAAACTGAGTACCACACAGTGCATTCATCTTCAGTCTGTCATACAAACAAATTGTTCCATCTCTTTTCAGATAGCTAAGCAAGCTTCATTTCAGCAGCCAGAAATAACTACACAGGCGGCAGAAACATCATTACATGTGTCCTGTCAAATTAGGTACACAGATGAAGCAGCAGAACATATCAGGCGACCCAACAAATACACGGCTTACATTCACGAGACAAATGCCTCATTCCTTAAGCATTTAAACACAGTATTTCTGTTCTGCTGTTGTATTATAGTTGTAGGGCACACTGACCTGTGGGACATACTTAGAAGTAGGATTATGCAGTCAGCCAAAAGTCCAGACTGTCTGACAGGAGAAGAGATGGGAACATTCCCACTAGGCAGTCTTGACTTTTGGCTTAATGTTATTCGGCTAAAAGAGCAGTCCAGTTTCATAGTACACCCCCCCCCCCCCCCCCCGCCCCGCCCCCAGTCAATGGCAGTGAATTTTTAGAAAAAAAAAAAAAAAAAAGGAGACACTTGCTGGATATCACACACACTCCAGATTTTTCCTTAATATGGTATGACGAGCTGGCCATCTAAGAACACTGTCCAGTCTGCATTTTTAAGATGCAACAAACAAAATCATAAAACATGTACTTTCCAACCAAAACGATTCATGCCATGACAGGTCATTTAAAAAAACCTTTATATTTTATCCTTTCTCATTTAGTTGATGCCACAGCTAAACACAGTCAGGTCTGTCCAAATGTCAATGGAATTTGGCAGCTGCCAAAGTTATTTATGCAGTTCTTAAACATTAACATTGATGTAGTGTGTTGTGTGAGTACAAGATACTCACATAAACTGGGGTGAACAGCTCTGAGTGGCTGGATCACACTATATTATATATATACTCCTTCATATGAGTGTATATTGCCTGTTCTATTTCTCTGTAGATGAGTGTTTCATATTTTAGTTTACTGCAGCTCCTCTTGAGAAAACCGCAATATTAAAATATGAATAACTTTGTACATATTGAACAGTTATTTTACAGTGGGGAATTTGATTTACGTGTACTTATAACAGTGGCACTACGAAGAGACAAGAAGACATGTGTTTATGTGATAACAGTAACCATGGCAACGGTGTTGCTGTGAGTGCAGTGTGTGCGATGATCCTACCTTCCTGCAGTGAGACGAGAGGAGGGAAGTAGTCTGGGATGTAGTCTCTGCCTTCCCCTCTGAGTAGGCTGCGTGCGTCCGCTTCGGCCTCAGAGGCAGGGAACTGCAGCACGCTGCTCTTGCTGATGGGGAAGATGGGAGTGTTATGGGGGAACCCCACAGGCTCCAGATTATTCACATAGTCCTCCAGCTCAGACAGACTGACCCCTAACAAGCCAAAGGCCTGGTCAACATCACTCAACCCAGGGTCAGTGCGACCATCTAAAAAGGAGAAAGAGAGACAAAAACAAAGGTACTCCCTAACATAATCACCAGAGTTCATCATCAATATGCATGTCTCTAACAGTTCCATTTATACAAAGCAAACAGTCTAACAGTCTTTTGGTGAAGCATAACTGTAAGACCTAAAAATTAAATTAATGCATATATTTTATCTATCTATCTTTACACACACATATATATATATACACATATACACACATATACATACACGCACACGCACACACACACACACACATATATATATATATATATATATATATATATATATATATATATATATATATATAAGTATATTACTTCATGCCACCTATAAGACACACAATTAAGTCTAACTGTGTTCCCACAGCTCTGTGTAAATTGGGCAAACGTGAACTGACAGATAGGCGTGTACAGAGAGCTTGCCACATGGAGCGTCACAACTCCTCGACCTTAAATTAAGATTAGTAAACATTTTAAAATATACACAGTCCGGAGAAAAGATTTGTACACTGGCATGCCGATAATGTCCCCTGGTTTCTGTTGCAACTGCTAAGGGTGTGCTTTGACCACCCTTCTTAAGAGCTAACTTCAACAACCTAACACAACAGTCTATTGACATTTCAGTGTCCACATGACGTCTGTAGCGTGCTAACTTTAGTATTACGTTAAGAACTTCAGGAACAATTTACCCAGTCTCAAAAGTCAAAATGGCATAGAGGAGCCTATGCATTGCTGTTAATTTAACGATCAATGCCATTATGTCTGCCATGCATCTTAATCAAGCAGTCACTACACAAGACTAATCTAAAATAGCTACTAGCATAGCTTGGTTAGCATAATGTTACTCAAACAGCAAAACAGAGCTGGTGACACACGCAAATCTCAACCACCCAGGTTCAAAGCACTCACAGAGCTCCGAGTAACGATGGCAGCCTCTGGCGAGTTGCTGAAGATACCGTTCCAGGACATCTGAGAGCAGATCGACAGCGGTGAGCTGCACAGCGTCCCAACCCAACGCCTGGCACATCTGAGCTACGGCCACCCGCAGCAGCGAGCGGGCATAGCTCTCACACATCTTTTACCGATGACCAGCTCCTCTACGCTGTTTTTATGCTGTTAGTTCCTTTTGAGAACGTTGCATTTCATCTTTGAGAATCATGTAACTCGGGGAAACAGATTGAATAATGTGCAGTTTATTAATATTTTCCTGTTTTAGCTCAAGAGATGGGTTGACGCTTTGATAGAGGCCACCATCTTTACTTCCCAAACAACACATTACCGAGCAAGTCGATTGAGGTGTGGGCATGCGCAGAAAAGTGCGTTTGTCCTTTGATCGATTGTGCGGTCTTTGTTTACCATCCCTAGTCTCCCCAGTTGGAAGTTAAAGTCCGTGACCTCAATGGCTGTGTGTCACCACCATTAGAAGTATTATAGTTATGCGTTTTGTTGCTTTATAATTCCCACTGTGAATTCTGATGACGACTTAGGCTCTCTAACGTAGATCATGAGATCACTAATGATACTTCTAGTGTGCAACTCTGGGCACTTTCGTTGCAAAGTGGAGTTCTTAGCAACAGCTATAATTAATGGAAATGGCTTAATAAAGGGATCAGTACTTAAGAAACGCGGGAGCACGACATAACGAATGAAAGGTTTTTCTTTAATTGCCTTTGATTTTACGAAACAATGAACTGTGCT
Source organism: Chanos chanos (assembly GCF_902362185.1). Taxonomy (NCBI): domain Eukaryota; kingdom Metazoa; phylum Chordata; class Actinopteri; order Gonorynchiformes; family Chanidae; genus Chanos; species Chanos chanos. Next base: position 30,044,195 of record NC_044495.1, read on the forward strand.
CGTGATGTAAAGTTACTGCAGTGGCGGAAGTCAGCGATGAACTGTGTCAAATGAAATCGGAACTCCACTTGTTAAACTGTTCTTGAGACACCCAGCTGATTACTGGTCCTCATTATTGCATTTCCCTCAGTGTCTGACCCTCTGAAAAAAAGAAAGAAAGTTATGCACGGTCTCCACGTTGACACGCCCCTTTGGAAATTCAGCAATGTTTTATTAGTAAAGTTCAGAACATCTTTTTTTTTCTAATTCTCAAATTTTCTCAAAGTGCCTTACCTTATAGCGAAATTCTCAGCCATTATTACCTACTGCTGTTTCACCGGTTGCTTTTCATAGATACATTTTGCTTTCAGGATGTCATGCTCTTGTGCCCTGACTTGGCTTCAGATTGTATCCATCAGATTGCAGGGGTCCAATGACAGCTGACTGAATTATGAATAAGCTGCCATCTGGCCAAATAAACTTTCCCTTGGCGCATTAATCTATTAGAGAGAGTGTTCAGGGGTGTCCCTAAGCTGCGCTCACTGACCCCTAAATTCACCCCGAGATAAAGACACAGATATCCCACTCCAGTAAGCTGCAGTAAGGCAGACGGTGTTGAATGGGATATTATAGTGGCTGGATGGCTGGTATTTAATAAGAAAATGGATAGTGCTGCTCTTGACACTGGAGAGGTTCAGCTTTGCTTTAAGTGATTAGTGCGTATGGCAAAGAATAACATGGATGCAAACAAGTTAATGGAATTCATCAGCAATCAGTTCTGTGTAACTCTATACTGCCTTGATCTCAAATGAGAGGGTGTCAATTGGCTTCCAACCCATTTAGGCAGATTATAGATGGGATTTAGCTTTGAGTGTACTATTACAGGACTTCATAGAAAAGGCCATCTGTATTGATGACCATTAGGGACTCAGTGACTGAGTTCAGAATCCAGCTCTAGCACAGTGGTTTTTGATGTTCATCTAGGAGACCAACTTGATAGCGTGTTTCTCATCTTGCCAAGTTTTGCCACACTTTCAACTTGAGTTCTTGAGTCTTAGTACAACCAGGCCTGAAGCTAGACTATTGGGGCATTTCTAATAAAACAGCAGAGACATAGGCTTCAAGTCCTGGAGACCCATTTGTAATGTAGCTCAGCCCTGACACTTTATATTTATATTTGTTCACTGATCAACCAGCCTAATGTATTGAATTTGCAGAGTTGCTAAGATGTATAGATAAAAATTCCTGATATGTTTAACCAGCATTTCAGTTGGAAAGCTTAAACTTGATGTGGCTAAAACTTGCCATTGCCTGATCTTACAGGCAACTCATCATCATTAATTCTATCATTTCAAATTTCCTACAATGGCCTAGGTTACAGTACTGAATTCCAGACATCTATTGGTAAAGTCCAGCTGCTTTGTTTCTTCTAAGAATTAAAATCACTGATTGGTTAGTCCACTCACCAGTTTCCCTTTTAAGTTGGTTATGGTGGGGTAATGATTAGATTTGTCAAACAAAAAGTTTAAGTCAAATGTGTGTTGAAACAGTGATTTATTTATCTGTGAACATCAGAACTGATTTGTGTAAAGACTTTAACATAAACAGGGCACAAAGATGATGTTTCTCTGTAAGAGGTTTATTTTCTGATATTTTACAAATATAAGCACAAATACTCGAACTAGACACCAGGTGATGGCAGAACTGTAAGCATGTACGCCAGAACCACAGCGATGAAGGTCGGCAAGGTTCCTCTTTATCTGCAGAGAGAGAGAAAGACAGAGAGTGAGAAAATGATTGCAACATCTTTGAAATAACCTGATCTGGGCCAAGAATAGCATCAATGCACAACTAAGTGTTTAAAAAAAAAAAAAACAACAACACACAAAACACCATTCCCACTATGACATTTTACTCATTATTTCTTACTACCTTCCAGTTCAGGCATGTTTCTTTCATGATGACTCCTATTTTTGTTTTCCTGCATGGTACCACTGAAACACCACAACCAAAGCTCAAACCCTCCCAACACACAAAACCAACACTGCGCTTCAGGACTCCCAAGCGTGAACTACACAATCTTCTAACTAGGATATTACCTACACACTGCACTACAGCATGTTACCTTTGTAAGTATTGGCTCAATTCCTGTTGAAGTGCGATGCATACAGATGGATGGGGTTAGTTGTGAGGGAGAGAGATATGTGATTACCCGAAATTTGAACTAGATAAGTACAAGCGACAAGGGTGTCATACATACAAACTAACGATGAGTATGACAGACAAACTTAGAATTACAAATGACGTAGCCAGTTAGAAAGTAAAGGATAAAGGAGGGGAGAAGTGAGTGTGAGAGAAAGAGAAAACAAAGAGAGAGAAGAGAGGAGCTTACAGAGCGGCAGCTCCAGAGATGATCTCGATGAGCTCCTTGGTGATGACAGCCTGGCGGGTACGGTTGAAGGTCAGAGTCAGCTTGTCAATCATCTCAGCTAGAGAGGTGGGCGGAACATAAGAGAGATGTTAAGCCAAGTATGGGTAGCCCTAATCAACATCACAAACAAAACAGGCCTACAGCCAAGCAAATCATCAGAAAGGCATTACCACTGCATCCCAACATACAAAACGTCTATAAAGCCAATATTGTCGATGTGTAATCAGCTGCAGATAAACTGTTCAGCTACATTCATGTATTTTTGCTCTAGATACCTAAAATCACTCTTTCATATTCCTAATACTGTCTAACAGTGGCATGACGAGGAGGCTCAATGCTGAACTCACAGGCATTCTTGCTGGCGCTGTCCATAGCAGTCATCCTGGCACTCTGCTCACTGGTCGTGGACTCCTTCAACCCATAGTAGATGATGTTGACCAGGGCAAACTCCTGATAGTTCCTCAGCACATCAGCATCAATGTCATCATAGATACCCATGTTCTCTGTCCACACAGACCAAACATGCAAAATACATTTAGTCTTAATACTGAACCAGTCCCGGCTCATGGCGTCAGCCTTGTTAACAGACAAAGTAGTTCAGTGCCTATATCGTGGTTCTCGCCACCTCAATTTTTTTTTTTAATCAAAAGCAGTTTGAAGACTAAGTATATGAACACACAGAGTAATACCTGAGTTAGCAACTGTTTCCATGGAGTAAAGGGGTTTCTCCTCTGTCCTGTAGGAAATGACAGACCTGTACAGGAAAGAACAGCAACATAACAGATTAACAGTCAAACTCCTGATGTGCCACCTACGGAACATCATACAGACAATTTCTTTTAGGGAGTGTAGTTGGAAATGACTGAAATTTCCACAAGAACTGTGCTAGGCTGATGGGCTGAGACTGTGAAAGAGTATCTTTTAGCCAAGGGCTTTGTCTTCTCACCTGAATCTGTTGTAGACGATGGTGCCTTGGTCAAACTCGTAACCAGAGTCCAGCAGCTCTGTAGCAATCATTGAGGCATCAGAAAAGGTGGGGGGTTTGCGACCCACCTCCTTGCAGTTGATCAAGATGTGTTTGCCATGGGTCCTAAACAACAGGAGCAGACAGAGGTATTTTGACTCAGACACACAGCACTTTGTGGTTCTAAAACCTCTCAGAAAATCAACACACTCATCACTAAAGGCTTGGCATTTCTTAAATCAATCAGTAATAGCAGACATGGTTTGAAGATTAGCTGAAATGTCAAAATCCAGCAGTGACTTAGGCCTGGGATCCAACTACAGGATATTTACCCAAATACCTCTACCAGACAGCAGGCAGTAAAACAGAGGACACAGTTATGAGGCAATAAGGAGCAAGTAAAGAGCAGATGTAGATGTATACCTGTAGAGCAGGCCTCTAAGCTTATCACCCACATTGACCACCATGACCTCTTTGCCTGCATCACTGAGCTTGGCAATCTCAGACTTCATGGCCTTGGCCACGCTGCTATGGATGGCACCACACAGCCCACGGTCAGAGGACACGCCAATAATCAAGTGCTTATTCTTGTCCTCAGGAGCCTTGATCTCAGCCTTGTCATACAGAGCTAGAGAACACAGACAAACACAATCCGTAACAATATTCTGACGTGCACATTCATTCTACAACTGTTTTCTTGCACTTTTATAAACGCTCATCCTTTGAATGGCGCTCCACAATTACAGGCAATGTGAAATGATACATGATGATGTGTGTGTGTGTGTGGGAGAGAGAGAGAGAGAGAGAGAGAGAGAGGGTGTGTGTGTGTGTAAATATATATATATACATACACACACTCACTCACACACACATACACACACATATATATAAAAATAAAAACATAAGAATGCTTTACAATACACTCTTTATCTTTAAAATATTTCGATCACCCCTGGGAAGACTTCAAGGGTGAATCTTCTCCCTTTAAAACAACTTGTAACAATTAAACATGGTGCTTTAATTTAAATTACTCTTTGTAAAGCAAATACAGCAACGTTCGATGTAATCAGTCATATTATTGGGCACTTTGGTACATACACAGCGCTCCGGTGCCATAGACACGAGCCGGCTTCAAGGCTCTCTCTGCCCTGGCGTACTTAGCTGCGGCCACCATCTTCATGGACTTGGTGATCTTCTGGATATTCTTGACAGACTTCAACCGGATAGTGACTGAAATTGACAAGAATATTTAACAAACTTACTTAGCTTAGCGTCATGTCTTGGGGCGCAACAAAATCGCTACAAGTGCGGCAGAACACGGCAGGAGAACAAACTCCAAAATTCTTGAAAATGGCTATCAGCCACATGCAAGGTACAAAGACATAAACGTACATAAACATTCAGTCCTCATAATCAATTAACACGGGACGTAATCAAATCTAGTGCAACATAGTACTTACTGTCCTTCAGGGTAGCCATATTCCTGACCTGCCCACTGTGGAAGAAAACCATTCATTAGAAGCACTTCACTTTAATCGACACAAGCCTCTGAAGGGTCTTGCGTCCAAAGAATTTTGCAGGTGGAAACATGTAAAATACAATCATAATGGTAACAGATTGTAATTGTCGCGGTTCAGGGGCATAAAAGTAGATGAAGAACGGTTAGCTTGTGTTGGTTGGGTTGACTAGTAATAGGTTGCAACTGAATCCTAGTTAGTTTTAATATATTTCTCGTCTCTCCAAAACGTTGTTATACATAAAGCTGCAAAATGATTTATTACAGCTGGTCATCGTTAAATGTGAAGTTCAGGCTTGTCGGTGTTACTGGCTAACTTGCTACCTGTCAGATTAGCGTTAGCATCGTTAGTCATTGAGAGACACTCTTCTGCAGACGGCCACATTAGCTAAAAGATTTAGCACTACAAGCTAGCTTCCGAGGCCTATGGTACATCACGTCCTTGCAAAGTTTCACTATTTCCCAAACCTGTGACTGGTTTGGATAATTTAACCACTCTATCAGCAGAACAGTGCAACCACATCTGGAACTAAAACAACAATTTGTCAATAATTTTTTACCATTGTGGGAGGAACACCGCCGCGCTAGTCCTGGCGAACATGTTCACTTCTATGAAGGTCAGACCTGCATCAATACGCAGGCGCAAATACAATGCAAAATGACGCGCCGTCTTCACCAATCTCGCGATAATGTAGACACACAAGTTTTGCTGAAGAACACCGAAGCAGTGACGAAAAACGCAAGGAAACGCTTGCTCTCGGAAGCAAGGCACACAACAACAATAAACGCGAGAGAGATAAACCAGACTGTATTTCAAATTTATGATAATTAAGTACTTTTGGTTGAATTTGTTTCGTGTTTAAAATGGGAAAGGCTGATTTCCTAAGCCCCAAGGCGATCAGTAATCGAATCAAAGCCAAGGGACTCCAGAAACTGCGGTGGTACTGTCAAATGTGCCAGAAACAGTGCCGAGATGAGGTAAGTTTGCAATTGACGCATTTTCGCTCTCTAAGTGAACAACTGTAATTTCATTCAAAAGCAGCAATCGATTTGTTGTTCCAGGTTTAAACAACGCGCTAACTGTGAAGACTTTTACGCAGTAGCCTATAAATATCCGATATCACTGAATTATTTAGCATTGTGATTGTAAAACTATTTTTTAAAAATATAATTTCATTTGATTTGTTATATCCCGTGTTATAACCTTGTTTGCATTAATAAATCGCCTGTGTTTCATTTTTAATGTTCGTTTCTGTTTAAAAACAGAATGGTTTTAAATGCCACTGCATGTCCGAGTCTCATCAGAGACAGCTGCTGCTAGCCTCAGAGGACCCCAACCAGTTCATGGACTTTTTCTCAGAGTGAGTTGTGTGGAACATGGTTATTTAAAAATGATTTTATCTTAACATTTTGTTGTGAGCTGTATGTAAGCGATGAAATTATGGATTTATTTTTCAGGGAATTTAAGAATGATTTTTTGGAGCTGATTCGAAGACGTTTTGGTAAGACATATTTTCAGGACCCCCTCAGCTAATAGTCAGTAGAGAATGTCACACACAATTAGATATTCTCCCATTCCCAAAGGACCTTTGCTTTTGAATTACTCCAAATAATCTTCTTTATGTCCGTCCCTGCAGGCACAAAACGAGTTCACAACAACATAGTCTACAATGAGTACATCAGTAACCGTGAACATATTCACATGAACTCCACTCAGTGGGAGACACTCACAGACTTCACCAAATGGCTGGGAAAGGAAGGCAAGTACTTACAGACCCCTTACTCCCTCCCCTGTTTTCTCTCCAACTGGAATCTCTCATGAGTAGTCCTTGCTAATGACCCACACGCTAACATAAATTCACAGTCTAAATGGGACATGTCATCTACCTTGAACGCATTTCATGAATTCTGTCTCTAGGTTTGTGTAAGGTGGATGAAACACCAAAGGGCTGGTATATCCAGTACATTGACCGTGACCCGGAAACCATCCGTCGGCAGGAAGAACTGGAAAAGAAGAAAAAGCAGGACCTGGATGATGAAGAGCGCAGTGCCAAATTTATCGAGGAACAAGTCCGCCGTGGTCGAGAGGGCAAAGAGCCAGAGGTGAGAACAGATGTGTACCTGTGTGTGTGTGTGTGTGTGTGTGTGTGTGTAAGTGTATGTGCATGAAGGGCTGATAGATTCGTTCTGTGTTGTGAAATCATTTCTCAGACTGACTCTTCCATCTCTGCAGGAGGAGCCTGTGTACACAGAGTTAAAGAGAGAAAATGAGGAGGAAAAAGGTATGGCATTATTAACAGGTGCATCTATTGCCAAAAAAGTGGTTGTCCAGTAGAGAGCCACACATAATTGATTGTACATTGGAGTATTGCTTGAGTCTGTTTTCAATATACATCATGTAAATATATAACAAATGAATGTATATTTGCAGTTACCTTCAACCTGGGTAGTGGCTCCTTAGCAAGCACCTCTAAAGTAAGGTAAAACTAACTGACCATCTACCATAATATTTTTGTTGGGGTGAGCATTGTGTATGCCTCTCAGAGAATATGTGTATAAATCTGAAACACGTGTAAGTGTCTGTTGATGTATTATAATGTTTCATTCAGAGGTAAACTCAAAGCAGTGATGTCACAGAGGAAACAGTTAAGCCTCGTTTAGCAGCCAGCTTTTACTTTGAAACTGATGAAATTAGACTGTTGTTCTGCATGATATGGTTACTTTCCACAAAATTGTACGTGGTCCACTTCCTGACTAATGTTCATCAATGATCCATTTTCTTTCTCACACTCTTTCTCACACTCTTTCTCTCACTCTCTCTCTCTCTCTCTCTCTCTCTCTCTCTCTCTCTCTCTCTCTCTCTCTCTCTCTCTTTTTCTCTCTCTCTCTCTCACACACACACACACACACAGTCCTGCTCTGGGAACAAGTGCGCTTAAGCTTGCTGCTTCAACCAAAAGGAAAGAGCCCTCCCATAGCACAGACTCGAGAGAGAAGAAAAAGAAATCCGCTTTGGATGAGATCATGGAGGTATGCCTTCATTTCATCAGTCAGTAGAGTATTTGGGTTCATTACCACTCTAAGTAAAATTGTTTTCATCTCTGGGTAATGCCCTGAGCTAATTGGAGGAAAGAAAGTATTGTGTGAGACATGACATTCAGCGTTGACTAAGAGATATCCTCCCAGTGGTCTTTGAGTTGTATGGGCCTGTGTGTTATTTTCAGATGGAGGAACAGAAGAAGAAGTCTGTGCACACAGGTCACTGGCTTCAACCAGACATTGTAGTGAAGGTCATCACAAAAAAACTGGGCGAGAAATACTACAAGAAGAAAGCTGTTGTCCGGGTAATGCAACTGTGAATGAAGAGTGACTCACAGAGCTCTCATATCTAAACAGAAGCACATAGTTAGAGCATCTGGGAGGGGATATGTAATATTCCATATTATATATTAATATTATATGTACTATATATTAATATTATATGTAATAATATAAACATTTTGATTAATTTAAAGGAAAAGACCTGGTCAGGTTTTAGACATCTACAGATCACATGGAGGGAATGAAATTGCTTAGTTGATTGTAAAGTCTTTGTGAGGGTCTTGTAGTGTTCCTTTGGGTCTTATGAAACGGAATTGGTGAGGAACTTACTTGGTTGTGTGTGTTCATTTGTAATAGGAGGTCCAAGATAAATACACAGCTGTGGTAAAGATAATTGACACAGGAGACAAACTCAAACTGGACCAGGCTCACCTGGAAACAGTAATCCCAGCACCTGGTAATGGGTCTCTATTGTGGCACATGTTCTTACTTTCCCTCCCTGTTTTTGCTGGTTTAGTTCATCTCTCTCCTTCATTCTTTTCTCTAGGTAAACACGTACTGATCCTCAACGGGCCCTATAGAGACACAGAAGCCATCCTGGATAGCATCGATGAGAAAAAATTCTCTGCCACATTAATATTAGACTCGGTAAATATAAAGCTCTGCTGACACTGTTTTCCTTCCCTGGTGATTTCCTGTGTAATATACGTCTCCGCCCGCTGTCATCTAACTACACAGTTACCATGTCTTATTCATGATCATTATATCTTACTAACAGTTTTCTCAACAATACAGAAGTTAGAGAATATAAATCTTGCTTTATTTGGAGAAGTGGAACAACATAAAATTGCTTAAACAGGATTTTTCCTTTCCATTAGGGTCGTCTGAAAGGGAAACGGGTTGATGGAATTCCATATGAAGATTTCTCCAAGCGTGCATGAGATTTTTCCTCATTCCACAGAGCTCCTGCCTGGAGTATTTCTCCTGAATCCTTACCTTTTTTTCACTAAACATATGTAAATAACCTACCCACTCATCTAATAAGACAGTAATCAAATATTAGAACAACTGAAATCTATTTTTGTCTTTTGTTTCATTTCTGATTTTAAGTTGTTGATGTTATTAAGAATTATTGTCCACAATAAAAGATTCTGAATTAAGCACAAGATTGATTCGTTTTAATTGGGTTTTTTGCTGATGAGAGACTGTAATCATGTGGATGTGTATCGATGAGGTATACACGTATGAGGCTTTAAAGGTTTTTTAGGTCATTATCTCTGAATTGAATTTTATTGTAAATTTCACACCAACCAGTTTTCCCAATGTTAAACTTACAAACTTAGCATCACATTAAGTAGAGATTTTTTTTTTCAAACAGAGATGTATAAAAGGACAGCCCATTGTCTCCAAACGTATATTTTTTTTATATTTAAATTTAACTGCTGCATTGTTGTTGTTGTTGGTTTTAATAGTAGAGCTCTGTCGTCCTGTTTTCTTTTTCTACCTTCCAGACCGACCACGTGCACTTAGGCCCAGTCCCAACAATTTAGTTTGTTTCTTCGGCATTTCTTTGTAGTGATCTTCATGGTACACACAGACATCCACGGACTCAGGCCATCGTCAGGAAGCTGTCCAGCCGAGGCACAATGTAATCGGTATAATGGCCCTCAATGAAGCCCTTCCCACTGTTGTGGACAAACCAGCAGTAAACAGAGGATCCCCTCTTCTTATCTCGCCTGTAGTCTTTCTGCCAGCCCCTGCACACACACGCGCGCACGCACAGACAGGAGAGAGGGGGTTTCATCATTATAGTGACTGCGTATCCTAATGTATCATCATCTCAATAAATAGCGAGAGGCAGTGAGTGACTATGAATGTGGTGACTGTGACTGAGTGATAGTGTGTTTAAGGAGATTGTTTTCTTGTGTTTTTGTGTCTGTGCTATGGTTATGTTCCAATGTGACTGAGATGAGTGTGTAGATGGAATGTGTGTACGTTACCTGGTGACAGCCAGCTTTTGTCCCTTCACCTCCATGGTGGCCTCTTTCTTCTCTGGGTCAGCACCATCATGCAGATCAAACACCCTCACCTCTGGTTCCTCAGTAAACTGACCTGTGACAACACACACACACACACACACAGTTAAGTAACTCTCAGACAAACACATCTGCTCAAAGACAAACAACTGACTAACAATGATACACAGTAACATATAGACACATGTACATTCAACACATGCAATACACACAATACTGCACTAACATTCATTTTCACTAGAGATCCAAACTTACTTGGCTCAGACACACTCAGATTACCCCCAGAGCACTGATAGCTGAGCAAACATGTAGATACACACACATTTGTCAACCTTATCTCCTCTGTGTGATTACTGAGTGTCTGGGTGCATGTGAACAGGAGACGCACCAATGAGGCCGTGGGCCACTGAGGAATACTGATTGTCACTGGGGGCGTAAAAACCGAGGAAGTCCACGTTTATTGGGTGCTTCTTCCAGGCGCCATGCAAAAGAACCATCACCGTGATTTTGCCGTCAATCGTCACGATAACCTTTTGCTCCTTCATTATCTCAATGTTCACCCTGACGACAGACAATAGCCATAACTGTTGTATTAAACAAGGGCACGTGTAGGATCATTGCATGTCATTCAACGACTTATAATGCATCGCTGCTTTTAATATGCATTTATACTTTGAAAATGTTTAGCGTAGAAAAATCTTTCAAAATTTTTTACAAGCTACAGCTCAGGCGGTGGCAAGGCCTGACAAAAACCCCTAGCCCTCTACCTGTTCAACAAGAGTGTAGCTGTGTCTGCCCATGAGAAAGAGTGATTGTTCTTCCCCTCCGTCACGTCGATCTGTGTCGTCCCCACATCCACCCGGACGCCTGTGGGCTTGTGGGACACGGTAATGGTGCCAAAATACGTGTTCAGTTTATTATCCCGCATCTTCTTTGCGCCCACCAACTGCCCATTTATCGCCACTCCTGCCCTCACAAACACACACCAGATTGTGAGAGAGAGAACCACAGTGGCCTTCTGAGAACCATGTCATGTGGTGTAAGCTAACATTGTCATCTAGTCTGATCCAACGCTCTAACAGCGACAAATCCACAAGGCAATCAATGCATGGACAAATATTCACAGAGAGAAATCTCTCAAAACTGCACTGGAGGAAAATTCTAATTCCCACATTTGGTAAGCTATATTGTTCATATGAAGAGTAGAACGGAAAGTATAGGATTTATTTTAAGAGCTTTAGGACAAGGGTACCAGTGCCAGGGTCAGACACCAGGCTCAGGATGTGTCCGGGCTTTGAGTCAATGTTGAAGCAAACGTCCATGTTGTTCTTGGGCAAATGGACGATGAAGTGAGGGTCGTTCTCCACTGTAATCAGAACACAGATGGACATTCACTTTCAGACTGGTGCAGTTTTTTCAGTAAGAGTACATAACTGTATTCATTCCCAGTATGAACTCAGTGGAGCAAGCTCTGCTGGTTTTTCAGTGAAGAAAGAGCGTTGGTAAAATAGTAACCAAGTAAACACGGATGAGCTAGTAAATCTACATCTTGAGACGGAGGTAAAAGAGTTAAATCTACATGCACTTACCAATGGTGATGTGCTCAGGTAAGGGCCTTACCACTGGACTGGGAGTTTGTGGAATAGAGGTCGGCATAGGAGCCCACGGAGGAATACTGTAAAGAACCTGTGAAGGAGTTCTGCCTCCCAGGGCTGCAGCTGAAGGGGAGGTGACACAGAGGGAAAAATTAAAAAATAAAAACTTCCTGCAAATGTACATTAAAAATTGTTGAGTTCCCTCAACATTTATCTCAATAAAAGATTAATTGTGATCTTATCAAACATACTACACAGCTTGGAAACTTAATTCCAAAATATTGTAGGTTTACTTAAAAGCAGGAAAATATGAACAATCAGCAGTGGTTGTTTTTGACTGAGGTACCTGGGCAACAGCCTTGTTTGGGGTCCTTGGGTGAGTCAGCAAGCAGCCTTTCTTGCCCCCCCTCACTCTCCACGAGAAGCGCAGTGAGAGGTGTGACAAACTGATGCTCCACAGCCAGATTCAGGATGCGCTGTGTGATCCTGCGCTTTTTAGGTGCTGTTGGGGCCAGGGAGCTGCAGAGGAGTAGAGCAGTAGAGTTGAGACGCTCTCAGCAACAGAGTTACTCACTTAGAGTCATTACAGAGTCAGTGCCAAAGTCAGAGAGTTGGTCATTACAGAGTCACTGTAGGATCAGTTACTGACTCTGAGAATTACTATAGAGTCACAGCTGATGCCCTGCAAAACCAAGCACGTTACTTAGTCAATAATTAGTGACTGTAGAGTCTCTGCAGAGTCAAAACTTATTGCTGAGTCAGCACAGAGTCACAGTACAGTGTTTTGAGCAGACACACAGTTACAACAGTGCAATATCTCTGCTTTTTCAAGAGATGCATGTGATAAAAATTCCTATTACACCTCTCTCTCTCTCTCTCTCTCTCTCGCTCTCTCTCTCTCTCTGCTCACCGTTCAGCGAGTAGCTGGTTGACAGTGATGTATGCCCACATCTGGCGGGCAAAGCCATTGAAAGAATGCTGCTGTTGGCTCAGCAGAGTGTCCAGCTCCTGAAGCTCTGTCTCTGTCTGCAGAGACAGTTCCATGGTGGCCTGGGAGGGACAAAAAATGTGGCGCAAAACTAGAACACAACACTCTCACAATTACTGAATCATTCTGAAACTGAATTTAAGTAACATTTGAATTTTCTGAATTTAAACAATATTTAATTGTTCAATTCAAAAGACATTCAAAATAAAACTTAAAAAAATATTTAATTGTTCAATTCAAAAGACATTCAAAATAAAACTTAAAAAAAATCTTTTAGTAAATGTTTAAATCAAATACTACTTAAAAATTCAAATTCCTGTCAAAATCAAACATTAGCCGACAGCTTGTCCCAACAGTGTGAGAGCATGGACTCACGGCAGAGGCAGTGGTGAAACTCTGCAGTGCGGTCAAATCAGACAGCTGGAGCTTCCCTGCCACTACCAGCTCTGATCCACTGAAAAACTTATCAAAATGGTTCTGAGTGACATCAGTCACTGCTTCGTCAGGGAACTGGATGGTGATCTTCCTCAGAAGAGGAGAGGACACCTGGCTGTAGAAGGCCTGCAGAATTGGGATGAGAGGATGAAGAAATCATGGAGGGAGGAGTTCAAAATGGACAAAAAAGCTATGATCAAAAGCAGAAAAAACAGAGAAGGTATAGACAGTGAAGAATGTAGAAAGGTGGGCAATGGTGAGAGGACAGAATTGAGAAGGATAAGGATGGGACACACACATACCCTTAGCTGCTCTGCTGCGTCGTGATTGGCATAGATTCTCTGGGCCACACCCCTGTTTTCAATGGCAAGCCGCTCCAGGAAGTCGAAGTCCACGTCAAAGCCAATTCCCAGAGAGAAAAGCGAGAAATCTTCACGCATGAGACGCTTGACGTTCTTTTGAATAGCGCTCAACTTAATCTCCCCTGAAGTGAACATGAGGAAGAAAAGCATGAAGAGCCCCTGCACTCACAAGAACTGGTCTCACCCAAATCAAGTGTAACTCTGCAGGGAATAAAGGAGATGAGAGTGCAGACTAGAAAGAACAGAATTCGGCCTGAAGTGGATCATTGTTTGGAGAGAAAAGATTAGAATATGACGAGGAAATAGCAGTTTGCAGAGTTTAGTAGAATGTAGGAAAGTGGAAAAAATGGTAGAGGTCATAGATTGTACATTTTAACTGTAGAGATTATTAAAAAAAAAGAGAGACCAAATTGGAGTACAGAAACAGTAAATTACCTGTTAAAATTACTCCACTTGAGAATGTGAAGTACAGACTTGCTTACAGATAAATGAAATTAAAGGTTAAATCATTTTTTGTAGGCTGAATGCAAGGTAGAATAAAATGAAGTTGATGTGGCCCTTACTCTTTCATTTAAAGTAAGGGTTATGTTAGAGTTTTGTAGAGTTTAAAGGTGCAGTTAAAAAAGGTTTTCTATAGTCTAAAGCAGAGCTGGAATTGGAACAGAACAGAGTTTAAAGTAGAACGTAGTTCAGAGTGTAAGGTAGAACCTAGAGTTCACATGCAGCTTAAAGTTAAAAGTATAGTAGAGTTTAGATGTGAGTTTAGAGTACAGTAGAGTTTAGATGTGAGTTTAGAGTACAGTAGAGTTTGGATGTGAACTTGGAGTAGAGTTATAATAGAGTTGGAGTGCTGCAATGTGAGGTGGTCTCACCCACAGTGGGGTCTCCATCAGATACCAGAATGATCATGGACACAGACCGTGGGTTGATAAGACCCTGATTGGATGCTTTGACGAGCATTTGCACTGCCTTCAGAAGAGCCTCATTAATGTTAGTGCCTGCAGTCAAAGATCGATGAGGGAAAATCAACAAACAAGCACACACACTCGTGCACATACATACTCACACACAAGAACTAGCCCTGTAAAAGAGAAAGAAGATATGGAGCAATTTTAAAAAGTAATGCTGATATATCAAACTGCTCTCTCTTTCTCTCTTGCTTTCTCTCACCTCCATTTGGTTTGATGTTTTGGATATACTTTTTAGCATCCTCCACCTGAATTGAAGATGCAGGAACCAAATCCTCATTCCAGCAACGCACGTTATGGTTGAAGTCAATGATACTGAAATAATCATCCATTGTAAGGTCGTCCAGAATAGCCTTCATCGCTTCCACCGTCTGAGACAAAGATATTCATGAGTGTGATTAAAGCTTGTTGTTGATTATTGTTATTTTACATGCTATTTCATTTTGTTCCCACAAGGTGGTAGTATAGTATTCTACTGTGTCAGTTACATTTATGAGCCGGAATGGAGTAAATGTGCAGATTGTGTAATGGCTACAAGAGGGCAGTATAATGCAAAAACACATAAATTGACCATTCAATCCGGTGTGCTCTTGACAGTGAGACCCCGTCATAATGGTGCTTACAAAGTACTTAAATTTCAGAGCTTATATGACTTGTGTCTGAGTGCAGGTATGAGGAAAAATGTCTTTAAAAAGTATGATACAAGAATTATGCTTTGAATTAACACACAAAAATGTCCTTTTGTGGGAATGTGGGCCAAGTAGCTTTTGGTCTAAAGAATCTTTGCTCATTGTTGTTCCATGAGAACCAGAGAAGGCAAAAACTTTACCTGTTTCATCTTTAGTCCCCACATGCTGCCACTCACGTCAATTACAAACACAATGTTTTTAGAGAGAGGAGAGAGGTTGTTCGGAGCAAAGAAATGAACAAAATGACCATCAGACACCTAGTGCAAGAGAGAGAGAGAGAGAGAGAGAGAGAGAGAGAGAGAGAGAGAAAGAGACAGAGAGAGGGAGAACATGCAACACATCAGCCCAGCTGTGTGTGTGTGTGTGTGTGTGTGTGTGTGTGTGTGTGTTGCATGAGCATGCATATGAATGTAATAGAATGTGTGCATATGTCCATGAATGTTTGAGCATGTGTATGCGTTTTCTTACTTGAAGTTCTCCTGCATTGCCCTCTCTCGCTACGTCATATTTAACGGTGAACACTCCATCCACAGCAGTCTCAGTGCAGTTGTGACACTTACGCTGTTGCTGTAGCGTAGGTTTAAACACAACATGAGCTTTATCTTTTGTGTGTGTTACTTTGATCAGGTCTACAAAGTGTTCTCCCAGGGTGTTTGGAGCCTCTACAAAGGCAATCCCTTTGGGTTCGAATATGTATACATCCACCTGGAAAAACAAAGAGATATACCAGGAATTCCTCTTTAAGAGCCATTTTTTACTCATACATTGTGACTTTGTGTCAATTGTATGGGGAGCTTGTGACCAGAATATATATGCAATGACAGTGTGTGTGTGTGTGTGTGTGTGTGTGTGTGCGCGTGCGCGTGTGTGTGTGCTGGGGGGGTGTTATGCATATGGATTTATGACCTGCAGCACGGGAACAAGTCGCCCAGGCTGTAGGTGTAGCACATGTTCATAAAAACCCAACTTCCTGTGCATCATCTCCTGGTAATGCAGCTCAAACTCTACATTACTGCCTGCAGGCACATGGACCTCTGTCTTAAATGTCTCCATAGCCTGAGAGTTAGCCCTGAGAGAATGTTGTTGGAAGAGACACAAAGAGAATTTAGTAGGACTGACTGACAGGCCACGTAAGAAATCTTGTGGAGCGTTAAAACTTGAGTGACAGCCTACCTGACGATTCCTGCGGCTTTCCCTCGGGCTCTGGCCTGAGCATAGAGGTTCCGTGCCACCGTTTTTTCTTTCACGGAACCAATAAATGTGATCCCATTCACATTCCTGAGACACAGACAGAATTAGTTAGTATGAATTCACATAGCAATCGGGTTGAAGCGTCACAGTTTTTCTAACCATGTTTTGTATGTTTGTATGTGTGTGTGGTTGCTTTTTAACAAGTGTGTATGTATGTGAATATGAGAGTCTGAGGTACTGTGTATGTCTGCATTTGTATGTGTGTGTATGTGAGAGAGAATGGTTAGTGTAGTGTGAGTCACACAGTATGAAGTTGGGGCGTCTGTGTGTGTGTGTGTTTGTGTATGTGTGTGCGTGTGCACACGTGCATGCGTGTGTGTGTGTGTGTGTGTGTGTGTGTGTGTGCGTGTGTGTGTGTGTGTGTACATGCATGAAAGGCTTTTGTAGTGTTAGTCTCACATAGTGAAGTTGGTGATAAAAGCACGTTTGGGGATCTGGACGTTAAAACCGATACTCTGTGCGCTGGGACCTGAGTTTACCACAGAGCTCTTAACTGTAGTGTGAACGAATCTGGACGTGATTCTGCTCTCCACTTTATAGCTCTTAACTGTGATGTCATCCCCCTTTATGGCCTAAACAGAAACACACACAAATACATACAAACAAATGTATACAAACTCACACTATCAGACATTTATATAAATCTCACTCATCTCCAGTCACATTTTTTTTAGTGTTTTTAGTAATGTCATACAGCATCATGCAAATGTTATAAACTGACTGTTTCCTGACTGAGTGAAAAAATTCTTAAAAACTTGATGGAAATAAATAAAAAAGAAACCCTGAGTTAAAAAAAAAAAAAACTTAAAAAATAAATAGGCTTATTTGACAGTAGAGCAGCAAAGACCTGGAGTCAATAACCGTCCTGCCAGCAGAGTCTCTTCAAACACACATATCGATTAGTAGATAAGCCTAGTGCATCTGTGTGTGTGTGTGTGTGTGTGTGTGTGAGAAAGAGAGAGAGAGAGAGAGAGAGAGAAAGAGAGAGAGAGAGAGAGAATGAGTGTGTAAGACATGGTGGGGAGGGGATTTGAACAGTGAACAAGATGCTTACCTCAAATTCCTCTTCCTCACTGGTTAGCACATTTCTCTGAAAATAGGGTGGAGATGGAACGCAGTGTTATGTTTAATTAACAAACAAATACACACATTTAATATCACACCTGTCATGAAATCATCTGAAAACACTTGTGTGTGGTTATCACATATTGCAATCCATCCCTTTTACACAGTTTTATGACTGCTTGCTGCCTTTAAGCATTGCACCAAAATATTAGTTAGTTCTGTGAATCTCATGGTCATTTGTAGCATATCTTTATCAACTCATACAGTTGTAGCATATCTTTATAAACATTTACATATTCCATATTTATGACAAGTTGATGACACTGCTAATCAGTGTTAAACATGCATAAATAAAGTGTGAAATATGCATCTAGTTAAGCAAAATGATGGTACGCGAAAAGAACATACATAAGGTATTTTGTGTAAAACATTTACATATTCCATATTTATGACAAGTTGATGACACTGCTAATCAGTGTTAAACATGCATAAATAAAGTGTGAAATATGCATCTAGTTAAGCAAAATGATGGTATGCGAAAAGAACATACATAAGGTATTTTGTGTATAGACCTCTTATTTTAAAATTAAAATTATCCAAGACATCAGGGTTGTTCTTTATGTAACTCTCACAGAGGAGGTTCACTCATTCTTACTGAGAACACACATGATTCATGTTGTAATGAAGCATTAGCCCTGGAGAAGGCTCTATTCTCTGTCAAGAAGACTGCTCCCATCTTTTTTAAAACACATTTAAAGTAAATATTTCTGGTTTTGGACATCCAACACGGTTTATTTCATTTGCATTTTAATCAGTGTATCATTATGGTCATTAAAAAAAAAGAAAAAGTTGTTACTCACCCTGAATCGTTCATTATGGTACTCAGAATCCTTCAAGAAAAGAGAACAAACAAACATTTATAAGCATTTTTCCATCAACTTTTTAAATTCTCATCATTTGGGCTAACCATCTCTCTCATCATCATTTGGGCTAACTTTACTCTCTCTCATCATCATTTGGGATAACACTCTCTCTCTCTCCCCCTCTCTCTCTCACCTCACTCTCCCACTCTCCCTCGATGATGAATTCAAAGGCCCTGCAGGAACCGATGAGCAGGGCGAGAAACAGCAGGAGCTTCATGGTTAGCCGTGTGCGGGACCGGACGGCACAAACTCGAACACACACACACTCAGCTAAGCAGCAGGACAGAAACTTCCAGCACAAGCACAGACCTATGAGCCTCGTCAATATTTGTTGTGCTTCATGCAACCACACGCACAAAAACCCAGAAGGGAGAGGAGAACCTTTGAAACTTGACCTGTGGGGTAAGCGAGCAAATAATCCACATCTTTACCCCACAGTCCTAGATAAAAACCTCCCCTCTCTTTTTCCTTTCTTATTTGTACATAGTGTTGTCTACTCATTTCCCCACATATTGTAAACCACAGAAACGCATACCAGTGATTCATTAGAAATGAAGGACACCAACTGACAAATGTTCAAAATGCATCAGATGAAATAACGATTTATACTGTTTATACTGTTTCATACTGTTATGTTACTATGTTTTGTTCTGTTAGCATTGCATGTAGAGTCAGTCTCAGTCGGTAGTGTGTGAATGTCATAGGGGTGGTCATTGAGGGCATGCAGAACCCAGCTAACTTTTGACCAGTAGCTCACAAAACTGATGAATGGATTTCAACCCTTACACTTTGCTGCCCCCTGTTCTGAACACTTTGAAACATCAGCTCACATAGCAGAAACCACCAATACAGATAAACACACACACACACATGTATGTGTGTGTATGTATGTGTTTAATTTAAGGTGACGTACAGTATGCTCAGACAGAGATTTTAGTTTTTTGGGGGGGAATTTAAGAATTTTAGGGTACAGAAGATTACGGAAAATCAAACCACTGTTTGTAGATAGGATCCCAGGGGTCTTTAATAGGATTTGATGACTGTCATAGCCATAAGAGGGCGTGAGAGTAAAACAGGGCTTCATAGAAGGATGCGAATATGAAGTGCAATCATATCAGGCTTACCTAAGCCTATGTGGTTGATTACGTCTACAGCTGCAGTTTTTCTCTACTGTTTAAAGTGTCCAGCAATAAAATATGCGATCGGCTAAAAACCTTGTTTGGGACAGTTCCGCTTGAGTGTAAAACAAGAAAAATAAGGCTCAACACGCATGAGCTTGAATGATGGCCTTGCGAAACTGGGGTCAATTGCTAGGCAAACCAAACAAATGACCGTGATTGATCGCTTCTGGAATGTCGCGAGCGTTGTAATTGTAGTTTGTGGCGCCATGGAAACGCAGCGGCTTTCCCAGTACCTGCAGAGCATAGGGGGTTCTCTTTTTCCCTCTGTGTGTGTGTGTGTGTGTGTGTGTGTGAGACAGAGAGTGCGTGTGCGCGCGGGTGGCACGCGCACGGACGGGTGGGTGGCTCATCTGTTTTTTCAACTCTAAATTCTTACAATGGCCCGATCGCTCCACTCTCTTCAAACCAGAGCGCACTTATCGCGGAGACGAAGCACGCTTGCACGAAAACAGGATATTAAAATGTTGTTTTTTGTCGTTGTTTTGGGATTTAGCTCGTTTGCCTCAGGGCAAATAGAGGATGTAGAGTTTCCTGAGTATGCTGAGTTTGAGGACTACATGGCGTCTCTGTTGGATTTGGACAGTGTGAGTTTCTTTAATAAAACTTTTAAAATGTTTAAGCAAAAATGCTGTTGTGTGGTATGTGGATACTTGATATCTAACTGCCCCATATTCTCTGTTCGTCATAGAGTCCACAGAGAGTCCCTCGACAGGTGAATCCAAAGGTAACAAAGTAAAGAGTTCTCTGGGGCACTTGCGCTTTTCCACGCATTTTCACCCACAGAGAATCCATCAAAACTCATTAGGAACCATTGCAAATAATACATGATGCATGATTTCCATTGGAAAAATATAATCGTTTATATCTTAAAGCCTCCCATTTAATTGTTGAGGAGAAATGACTTCACAAGGGTGTGAAGCTGCGCTCAGCGCCAGACGCACTGAGCGCCAACGGTTATGTACTTTCCAGCGGTGACGAACTATGAACCAAACCGGAACGAATTATGCTTATCAGTGCCATTTGGTGCAGAAGGGATAGAGTGGTTTCAAAATGTAACATCACGATACAGTAGCTATTACTAATAACGTGGATACTACTAATATCTTTTAAAATCCTCTTTGGAAATCGTTATGATCATGTAATTTTAAATGTCCTCAGAGTCGCGCAAGGAGAACGACCACTACTCCAAAAGCAACGATAGCGAACCACTTAATAGTCTGATCTGTTTAAGAAGAAAAAGCATTGTTGTTGTTGTTGCTTGCATATGTTATTTGAGGGTGTTTGTTTTAAATTCACACTGTATAGGGGACCAAACCGCGCCTTCAGGAGCTTTCAGTAAAGACCACCATAATCTCCCGGTACGCATTTACCGCTGTGTCCTGCACTATGTTCAACCAGCACGCCGCGGCAACAGAAGGAGTCTTCCATTTCCCTGTCCCCGCGGCCGCTTACGTCTCCAACTTCACCATGTAAGTCATATACTACCCTTAATTCTCTTCAGTGAACCTATTCCAAAGGGTATGGCACAACGTGTGTTCAACACCAGCCACACATCATCCTGGGATTCTGAAAAACCAATTAGACTACTTATTCACCAACTGAGGTTGTCTTATGGCACAGGTTGTAGGAGCTAAGACTGAATATGCCACTGTTGTTAACCAAACCTAACTTTTCACAAGTGTTGTTCTCATGCTTACTCAGGATTGTTGGAGGACGTGTCTACCCCAGTCAGGTGAGACCAAAGGAGAAGAGGGCAAAAGTGGTTGGAGAGGAAAATAATGGCAAACCTGGAAAAAAAGAAACAACTGCGAAACAAAAGTAAGTGCTCATAGAGATCAGTTTGTCCCTCTGCTCAAGTGGACATATAACTGAGAGAGAGGGAGAGAGAGAGAGAGAAACATGCAGAGACAGATCAGATCAAAATGTACATTTAAAATGTGATTTCCCACTGCAAATCCACCATTACCTGAAAGAATAAGGAAGAGAATGGAAGACAGTGGAAAGGGGCTTACAGTAATTTTTCCATTCAGAAATAAAATTTTAACTTAAAACTGCTATGGTAGATGCTACTAGCAGGGAGATGACATTTCCAGAATAAGGATGTAACCCCCCCGCCTCCTCCACACACACACACACACACACACACGCTCTCATGCTCTCTCTCTCTCTCTCTCTCTCTCTCTCTCAGTGAGAGTGAGATGGAGATATTCCGCATGGCGGTGACTATCCCAGGTCGTAACCGTGCTGTGTTCCTGCTGACCTATGAGGAGCTCCTGGAGAGGAGACTGGGCCTTTATGAGCATGTGACCCGTCTTCAGCCGCTGCAGCTGGTTGGTCGACTGACTGTCGACATCACCATTGTGGAACATTCAAGTATCACACACTTAGAAGTCTTGCCACTGCGTAATGCCAAATTCCCTTTCACCCGTGGCATTCCCGCAAAAACAGAGAGTAAGCAAATATTTAGGCATACAAGAGTGCTCTGATAATTGCACACACAGACATTTACACACACAAACACGAACATACATACACACAAAGACACACACACACACACACTCACACACAAACACACATACAGGCTCATTTTTGTGTCACACAGTCTTTACATTTTTCCTCATTTTGTGTGTGTGTGTGTGTGTGTGTGTTTTATCAGCTACATTACACACATTTTATTCTTTTACTTCTCCCCACTAGGCAAGCCTTCCCCACCAGTCTCCACAGTGATCAGACAGAATGAGACGTTCTGTAAGATCAGCTTCAGTCCCACCATCTTCCAGCAGGCCAAAATCAGCACTAAAGGCATGCTGGGAGACTTTGTAGTGCGCTACGATGTGGAGAGAGAAATGGGCATAGGTGATATTCAGGTATCTCTCTCTCTCTCTCTCTCTCTCTCTCTCTCTCTCTCGCTCTCTTTCTCAGACACATGCATAAACACACACACAAACACATAAAGATAAACAGACTCTTTTAGTCAGATTTACGGCATGCAAACCAACTCACACACATACTCTTAAAAAAAAAAAAAAACACACACATTCATACTCAGTAGATCAGTAGAATGCAATTAAATGTTTGAAATTTTTGTAGCCAAGTATGACAGCAATCACCATCTCCCTGTATTCTCAAGGACTGGTCTTTGCACAGATATATAGCAGTGTAACTCATCTGAAACAGCACAGACTCTGAACCTGGATCTCTTTTAGAAGAGAAAACTTGTGACAGGGCAGTTAATGTACATTAGACATAGAGCCATAATCATGAACATTGACATTTATAATATTTATCACCAGCGTGTTCATATACTGCTGAGGCACACAGAGCATTGTATTTCAGAGTGAAAATTATTTCTTTTGAATCACATGAGGATTGTCCTCTCAGACCAGAGGTTTAATATTGCCACATTTGGTTTCCAAATTCTCTTCCACCTACATTCCAGCTCCAAACTGTGAGCTCACTTTATATACACCCACAAACATCTGATGTGTGACCTGTTTTAAGGCTTAAAGATTGAGAACTTTAGTGACCTTTGAATATAAATGTGTGTTTATGTCTTTATCTAAATGCTTCTCAGGTGCTGGACGGACATTTTGTGCATTATTTTGCACCGAAAGACTTACCTGCTGTGCCCAAGAATGTAGTGTTTGTGATTGACAGCAGTGCATCTATGCTGGGGCCCAAAATCAAACAGGTGATTAATATAGTCTCTGCTGTGTTTGCACAGGGGGGAGGTTGTGCATAAAGAAAGGGCTGAATACACACAGTACAACAACATGTATAAAAAAGTACAACAACATGTATAAAAAGACTCTAAGCAACACAAACACACACAAAAATACACACGCATGTATGCATGCACAAGTGGAACAGTCTTCTGTTGTGACACACACTTCCCAGCTAGCTTGTAATTGTGTTGTCATAGTTTAAAAGTCACAAACACACACACACACACACACATACACACACACACGCAGACACACATATTCTGAGTCTGATGCAAGAACTGGTCAAATGTTCCTCTAGGCTGGGTCAAGTTGAAGGAGGGAACACTCAGTGAGAGGGCCAAAGTTCATTTGGCCTCTTCTCAATGAGAACTCTTTTCTGGCTGTGTTAAAAAGCTATGAAAAGCTGTTTTATACTCTCTTTCTCTCTCTCTCTCTCTCTCTCTCTCTCTTTCTCTCTCTCTCTCTCTTGCACTTTTGCTGTCTCTCTGTGTTAGTAAGTATTCTCTATGCATACATTTTATAGATTATCTACTTATAGACATTTTCATCTCTATGAAATATATTGATTTATCTGTTTTGACTTTTTAATTTCTTTTCCAGGTTTTATTACACATTTGTTGAGTTGTATTCTTATTTGTACCTCTCTCTGTCTTTTTCTCTTGGACAGACAAAAGATGCTCTGTTCACTATTCTCCGAGATTTGCGTCCCATTGATCACTTTAACTTGGTAACATTCTCCAATCGGATTCGTGTGTGGCAGCCAGGCAAGTTGGTGCCTGTCACACCAAACAATGTGAGAGATGCCAAGAAGTTCATCTTCATGATTTCACCTACTGGAGGTACCAGATATCTGAAACTCAACACACACGCACGCACACACACACACACACACACACACACACACACACACACACACACACATTAAATATACTTTATTCAGGCAATGGACACTATGCCAATATATACATATCACCCAGCACTCACCACCCAACACAACCCAAATGGTCACCAGCCACATACCAAGTCACCAGCTCACACAGATATATACAACTCACCATCCAACTCAATTTTACTGCACACCCAACAACTAGTTCAATATCTCGTGGTCTGCGTAAACCATGTTGGGCAACAATCTAGTGTGACAATCACTGCACTATACTTGATAAAGCAATAGTTTTTGAAAAGTCATTTAAACAATTTGGAGTTCTACACAACAGTTTCATATGTCCTCTCTCTATAACTCCCAGCCCTCTCTCTTCTCTCCTCTTTTTAAGGCACAGACATTAACAGTGCCATCCAGACAGGCTCCTCCATACTAAGCGATTACCTGTCTGGGTCGGATGCCCAGAACAACAGTGTGTCGCTGCTCATCTTCCTGACGGACGGACGGCCCACGGTGGGCTTGTTAGAGACAGGTGGTATCCTCGGTAATGCCCAGTCGGCAGCGCACAGACAGTTCTGTATCTACACAGTGGGTATGGGTGGAGATGTGGACTACCGTCTGCTGGAGCGTATGGCACTGGAGAACTGTGGCACGATGAGGAGGATCAGTGAGGATGCTGATGCCAGTGCCATGCTCAAAGGGTGAGTGTGTGTGTGTGTGTGTGTGTGTGTGTGTGTGTGTGTGTGTGTGTGTGTGTGTGTGTGTGTGAGAGTGATGTGTTACCCCTTGACTATGTGCCATTGTTTCTCTGTCTCTAGTTCTCCCACTCTCTTTTAATAACAGTGTTAAGCAGTGGTCATATCTCAGTTCATTAGTGTGTAGGCAGCAAGTTCTCATTCTCTCTCTGACTTGTTTTCCCTTTTATGTTCATATATTACACACCTGCCAGTCCCTTTGGGAGACATGTCCATGCATTGGTTGTCTAAAGTACACATTCTTGTGTCACCTCTCCCTTAACTATTTATGTCTACAGAAGGGTTTAGAGAACTGGAGCCATTTCTTGGGACAGGTATTTTTAGTGAGGTTATTTCTAAACAAGCTGGGATGAGTTAAAATCAGCTGAGACGTCAGGTGATCTTTCCATATTCTAATTTTATACCTAAATCACCATGACTGAAAATGTGAAATTTAGCATTAGTATTGTGCAACACATGTCAAAATTACAGATCTGGAAATCTGGAGACAGATTTACGTAAGATTTGGTTAACCAGTTGCATATGCAAAGGTGAATAAGTTCAAAATAATAGGTTACTAATCTACCTTTAGTGTGAGGCTATGGCTTTTCATTCTCTTTTCCTCGTCCTCCTTCTCCCTCCTCCTTCTTCCTCCACTGCTCTTTGCCTCTTAAAAATTCATTTTGATTCAATTCACTTTGAATTTACTTAATTAGGCTGAGGTGATGCTGCAGTTCATCAAAAGTCAGCACGAAAATAGTTGTGCAAACAGTAATAAATGATTTCAGATTTGAAAAATTACAAAACTATAACTCTCTCTCTCTCTCTCTAACTCACTCACTCTTTGTCTTTGCAGGTTTTATGATGAGATTGGCACTCCTCTGTTGTCTGATATTCGTGTGGAGTACTCTGAGGACACAGTGGAATACGTCACTCGCCACCACTTCACCAACTACTTCAACGGCTCTGAGATGGTGGTGGCTGGCAAACTGACCAATCGCAGCGCAGACCAACTGCACGTGCAGCTTACAGCCAGCAGCAGCGACCGCAGCATTGTCATGGAAACAGACGTGCCGCTGCGTCAACGTGAAAAGGAAACGGAACAGCGTGTGACAAAAGCACAAGTTGGGGGCATGGGGGCAGAAGGATATGTGGAGCGTTTGTGGGGTTTTCTGAGTGTCAAAGACGGACTGAGGGAACGACTACGTAGCCACAATGGAGCGGAGAGAGAGGAGATCAACAGACAGGCCACTAACCTTTCCCTGACCTACAACTTCCTCACTCCTCTCACGCAGATGGTGGTGGAGAAGCCTCAGGTGTTGGCGGACGGGAGTCTAGCAGAGGCCGAGCCGACCGAAGCCCCCCAGACAGCCAAGGATGATCTCCACCCCGATGGAGTGAACGGAGACACTGTTCAGAGCCTGCAGAGGAAGAAAGAACAGCCCAGTTCTACAGACTCCAAGGCAATGGGTCAGTTATGTGGGTCTGTTTGTTTGGTTTTGATGAGCTTTAACATTTTAAGTCAAATTAAACTTTATTCTTTTGTTTACAGGTACATTTGGAAAGAAACCCACAAAAAAATCTGTCACAATCTCCAAAACATCCGGTAATTTCTGGTCTCATGTACATTTTAAAGTGTTCGTGTGAAACACCTGTGTGTTCCCAGCCTTTGAACACTGTTTGCACTGTAGATGTGTGTGTGTGTGTGTGTGTATGTGTATTCCTGTACTCATCAGGGAGTTAAAAGCAAAGTTAAAGTAAGACAGAGTGGGTGGTTTGTAATTTAACTTTGAGTGAAGAGACTGGCTCAAGAGACTGAAGGTAAATGCCACTACGTTTTGCTTGAAGGCTCTAATTGAAATTCCATAGTGCTCAGCTGGGAAAAGAAAGCTGCTATGGAAATTATGGGGCATGTGTGTGTATGTGTGTGTGTGTGTGTGTGTGTGTGTGTGTTGTGAGTGGATAGTTAAGGAAATGTTAAAGTAGCTGAGAGAATTCTAGTGCCCTTTTCCCAGCAATGCCACAGCTGTTCAGTCAGTGTGGGTTCATTTATTACTTATATGTTTATATCTGTAATATGTATATATAAACATGTATGTGTGTGTGTGTGTGTGTGTGTGTGTGTGTGCGCGCATGTGTGTGTGTGTGCGTGTGTCTGTGAGACTATACATTTGTGAGTTAAACCCAACCTGTAAGTAACAACCCACAATTAACCAGAGCGAGACCTGCTCAAAGAATCAGTAAATGGTAGTTAATGAGTCTGTCTGTGTGAAATCAACAATTCCCTCAGCATTTGAAAGCAGCTCTTGTGTGTGTATGTATATGTGTGATTGAAAGCATAACTTTGTAATAACAGACTGTGTTTAGAGCAGATCACAGATGTCTCCGTGGAGGCACTTACAGTAAAAATGGGGACCTGTGATGACAAATGAGAAATTGCTCTCTAAATTGCCACTCATTTGAGGAGTTTAAGTACAATCAAAGCACCAGTCTCACTGCTATCTGACTGCACACATAACACTCCTCTCAAAGTCAGATATGATTATATAATCTTTGATGAACACATAGCTCTTATGTAGCTAAATTAGAGGGGGCTACAAAAGAACATCAGATCTGAGCTTGAATTATTTACATCAAAGATCAGAGCTGTAGAGCTGAAGTTACTGAGAAAGTTGGACTGGAATGCATTTTATTTCTAATTATGACTCCATAGTGTTCATACACACACACACACACACACACACACACACACACACAAATATAAATAAATAAATATATATATACATCATATGAATAAAATAGAAACTGAAATAGGTCAACAGTTAATAGTTTAGGGAGGGAGCTGAAAAGGGGGGTGAATAACACTTAGAGGTAACCCTTTTAGAGCAGCTGATGTTTTGAAGTTTCTGTGTTTGTTTGTTTTTCTCTCCATAGCGGATGGTGATCCACACTTTGTGGTAGAGTTCCCTCTGAGTAAACTGACTGTGTGTTTCAACATTAATGGGGAGCCAGGACACGTCCTCAGACTGGTGACGGACCACAAACACTCTGGTAAATAACAATAACAACTACAACAAAAACAACAGATCATTATTTACAGGATTGTAACAAGGTCATTAAGAGAATAAAACTATTAAGACATGATGGGAATGAAGTCATTTGACACACAGTACTGTCATCATTACCATAATCCAGAAAAGCCATTTAACAGACATTATATCACCCTGAGAACACTGCAATGAAAACATTAAAATGTTCTTCAGGATATTGTACAGAGCTGTCTCTTTGAAGGTGTATCTTTGATATGATATCATGACATTAATATCTTTTTATAACATTATAATGACACTTGTCACTAATATGAGTCCTCATGGGGCTTTTATTTGATCCTAATGACTGACTCACACTGACTAATGCAGTGCTCTGATACTGTAATTATGACTATCGATGAAAAGCTGTTATGATCTCATAATGACAAATCCATTGAGGTAGTTATGATAGTTATTGTGAGGTCATAAATACAAGAGCACTAAGACACTAATTGGTAAATGATGATCCTGATTAATCTTTTTCGGAAGACACACTTGACATTGCTAGCACACTGTATAAATCATCGTCACTTAACCACTAAGATGCAAAAAATTTGTGGAGAGCAGGGCCTGTAGTGAGCTGGACAGCTGTTTAGTTCTCAGAAAACCCCCTGAATTCTCATGCATTAAATCAGTTCTGTTTAAGGTATAGTCCTGA
The DNA here is from genome assembly GCF_902362185.1 of Chanos chanos. Taxonomy (NCBI): domain Eukaryota; kingdom Metazoa; phylum Chordata; class Actinopteri; order Gonorynchiformes; family Chanidae; genus Chanos; species Chanos chanos. The sequence goes on from NC_044495.1 coordinate 30,072,988, forward strand.
CTGGTCCCAATATTTGAGAACAGCTGCCGAAACCTGGCTACTGCTCAGTTTTACCAATTTAGTACATCTACATGTGCATACTTCTTAAAACACGCTTTTACATTGATCTTTACCCGCTCTAGCACATCTGATTCAATTCAAAGTTATTATCTGGCCTTTGATAAGGAAGCAGTTGTATCAGAGTATGGAGAGACTGGAGAAATGCAAAGCTATGAGCCTCCTAATGCAGGATGGTGAAACACTGAATTATACTTTTATTTAAATTCAGGACTTTTTCCATCACTTCCCTGAAGTAGTTCAGTCATTGTGACTCTTTTTTGTCAATGATATCATTACAGGCAAGGTCATTGTGATGTCACCATTTTAAAATCAATATGACATCATTTTGATAAATGACGTCTAACACTGTTATTACTTGTGATAACACAATAATGCTTTATTATACATAATCACATTACAGTTACCATGACGAGCACCTTTAGAATGAGTAGACTAGAATCATTATCACACAGAGATCTTAATATTAACTCCTACAGAAATAATGATCGCTCACAGACCAATCAGAGCTGAATATTATACAGTGCCTTGGAATATTATAGTGATAACATTAGAACGTAGAATATTAAGATGATCATACAAAAGTGAAGATGATGGCACAAGTCTAGTATTGAGAGAATGGTTTGAAAAAAACCCCCGATATATTTAGGTATACATTTAACTCATCCGTGTGGGGGTGTGGTTTTTAGTTAAATTTGGATAATATTGTATGTATCTCTGTGCGTCTCTAGGTGTGACAGTTAATGGCAAACTGATTGGGGCTCCAGCACCACCTGGTAGTCATAAGGACCAGCGAACATATTTTAGCTCCATCACTATTGTTGTGGATAAGCCTCGGCGCTCTTACATTGAGATCAGCCCACGGAAGGTCATTTTGGACGGACTGGATCGGATGCTATTGCCCTGCAGCTCCAGTATTACCGTGGAGTCAAACAGCTTGAGTGTTGTCATTGTCGCCAACTCCAACATCACCGTCACCATACAGGGAACGATAGCTTTCGTCATCCTGCTTCATAATTACAAAAACCCTGCCCCCTATCAGCGAGATCACCTTGGCTTCTACATTTCAAAGAGCAAGGGACTGAGCAAAGACACCCATGGCCTATTAGGTGAGTAAGCACCCACCCATCCACGCACACACACACACACACACACACACACACACACACACACACACACACACACACACACACACACACACAGATGTGAACATGGTCACATATCAACATGCATACAGTTCACACAAACTTTATCATGTACATCAGATGTGTTTATGCACCTCAGAAAGATGTAAACATGCATACGGACCCACTAAATGCAAAGCTGTGACATTTCATTTTGTGTGGTATTAATATTGGTCAGAAACAGTGATTTGGTTGAAAAAACCTCAACAGATCATGAACCTTCAAAAGTTGCCCTAATTTTGCAGTTCAGTGAAAATATGACTACGAATTACCATCACTGTTCTGAACATGTAAAGGGCATGTTTAAACCTTTTGGTCTCTCTTCCAGGTCAGTTCCTATATGAGGAGGTAAAGCTGACAGAGCTACCAATGAACATTACCACCTTAACCGAAACCATGGAAACTACAAAGCTAAAGCACCCAGCTTTGAAAGTGAAGGATCGCACTGTTCCTGTGGTAAAGAAGAGTAGGCGGATCTATGCAGGAAGACAAACAGTAGACTGCTGGTTTGCCAAAAACAATGCAGCCAAACTGATCGATGGCCAATACCAGGACTATGTGGTTTCTCACCTGTTTGACACTGGAGACTGGCCACATCGAAGCAATGGATTATAAAATGAACACACACACGTGCGCACACACACACACACACACACACACACTTAATGGAAATTGTGCCTTGTGGAGCTTACTAGACCCAAGACGTGCATACAAGCTATCCCAGATAGCACACTGTAACTATTATTATTATCATACTTTAATATATTTTGTACCTCTTCAAATCTAATTATATAAGCACATCCTGATTTTTTTATATCTTGTTTTGTACTTATAAGTTCACGCTTAGCAAGATGAATAGCATGCTTCGTTGAAGCCTGATTTGTAGACTGAATTTAAAAACCAGGATCTGAATAGTAATGTACAGAGACAACTGACTACACAACTGACAACTCACTACACAACTGACAACTGACTTACACAAACACAGCACCTGCTCAAACAGGCAGCACAGAATCTGGCCACACCTGGTGGTGTTTGGGGTCCCACCTCAGTATTGAGTCAAACGGTCACTGTCCCCACCCCCTCAAGGATATTATACCTCTGTTCAGCTGTCACTCACAGAGGCCCCACTGTCTTGCACCGCAATGCATAATTAACTGTTAGAAATGCCACGGAGACACACAGCAGTGATTTTAACCTTAAAACATAGAGAGCAGTGGGACAAAGAAGTTTTAAAAAAAGGAAAGAGAGAGGGGGAGAGAGAGAGAGAGAGAGAGAGAGAGAGAGAGAGAGAGAGAGAAATGTTTGAGATTTGAGGAAGGTCTATGATGAAGGATCTCTGTGTTTACGTTTTTTACCTTTTACCTTTTACAGAGAGGGTTGTTCCTAGTTCCTGTATGAATCCACTCGTGACTGCAAATGATACTGTGTGACTCTGTGTGCAAACTGCTAGTGGCCCAGCTCTGCAGTGGTACACTCTTGGAAATCTTCAATTCCTATTCACAATAAAGTCTTCTGCCTCTGAGGTCAATAACTTTAAAAGGCTGTAGACAAAAATATTTGAGAGAAGAAACAACACCACAGAACTGTTCTTACAAGGGTTCTCATAAACTAAATAACAGAAAAGAATTTCTTTGTAAGGTTTCTGTATTGTTAGGGTAATATTTCGTAAAATCTTTCTAATAAAGGAATACACTGTTAATCCCAACATATTACTCAACTAAAATAATGATATAATAGCAATTAAAACAGCCTTTGTCTTATGTAGCTGTGGAGTAATACACACACAATGTGTGTGTATTGTCTAATTATAAAGACATTAAGATTGCGCAAGGGGACAATTCTTTGAATAAGAGTGTAGAAACTGGTACATCTGCTGACTGGTACATGTCAGCAGATGTACCAGTGTGTCATGGTGGAATTGGAAAAAAAGACACACATTCCATACCTCCACTGTAATGCTATTGTCACTTTCAGCCGGTTTCCCACTCAGTCACTAAGTCCAAAACAAAGCTATCATCTTTTAAACGTAGTTATGCTACATCAAGATGACGTATTGCCCACAATCTTCCAATAATCCTTCAAATGCTGGAATCGTATCACTCCAAACCTGCATAAAATAAAGCTGTAGCCTCTTAGAAAGGCTAGTTGGAAATAGACCCTCACTGCTTGGGACCAGCTATCTGGTGGATCCCTTTTTCTAGTATTGGTCCCTTTATTCATTTCCTTTTGAATGCCTGTGTCTACTCTTAGACTGTATTTTGCCTCACTTGGAAGTCGTTTTTGGATAAAAGCATCCACTAAATGAATAAATTTAAATGTTAATGTATTCTGCAGTCTGAATTGGGTTCATATATGATGACAACTGTTATAAATTCAGCCTAATTACTATTGCTAAACAAGTTTAAATTTTTTTGTGGTTGTTATTTATTGATCTGTGTGTGTGTGTGTATGTGTGTGTGTGTGTGTGTGTGTGTAAGTTGTGTACTTTTTTTGAGATGACAGAACATACTAGTTCAGTCAAAAGAAGACTAAAAAACAACGCTCACTTTGTGATCATGGGGAACATTTAACCCTCACCTCACACTCTCTGAGACATATTTAATTTAAATGCTAATCTCAGATTAAGTTAAGATCACATATGCAGGAAGACAAGGTTGGGCTGGAAATGTGGTCAGGAAGAAGAGCTAGCTTTGCCACATGTGATAAAGTCAAGGTTATGTTTTTATTACAAGTTTTATTGTGTCAGGGGAACCAGGAGACACTGGTCAGTGAGGCAGGAGTGATGCTGTCCGTTCAGCTGGCAGAGACCAGATAGTCTGAGTTGAAGAATCAATCCTTTTATTGTCATATCTTTTCACATTTCACACTCAGTTTCCTTTTTGTTTCCTTTTCTGTTAAAGTGCGGAGTTAATGCAAGGATTCTATAGACTTGGAGAGAAAAAAACAGATCATTCCTATTTTTCTTTATAATTCTACAATTCACCCCAGTGCATGCAGTACTTCAAAAATGATCTCTCACACATGCATGCGCACACACACACACACACACACACACACACACTCAGAGACTTGTCTGATCAAGCCCTCTTTTCAAATTTTCCATGACATCACTATATGGAGACATACTCCAAATGATATACACACACCAGCATATGGAAACGAGTTCCAAATGTCACTGCCCTGTATAAATGGGATGATTTGTGAACAACTGGCACAGTACCAGACATGGAGGAGGATATCAGAAGAAGGAGGAGAGAAAAGAAGAGAGTAAAAAAGGAGAACAAAGAGGGATCGCTCCTCATGGAAATCTATGTTTCCAAGGTCATTCACACACACACACACACACACACACACACACACACACACACATCATCTTTCTGATCCTAATGAATAATGGCCTTGTATTGAAAGACCATCCACACATTCATCACACAATCACACACACACAAACAAACACATACACACACACACACACACACACACACACACACAATTGTGGTGAAAATAACATAATTGTCTTGATGAAATATATTTTCAATCCACTTTCATACAGGGAAATGTCAGAACACATTTGTTGAAAGAAAATGCATAAAATTCTTGTTACTACACTTTATATGGTGTAAAAGTGTTTTCATCTTCACATTATCCTCAAAGAGATTTTTTCTTCTTTATCGGTGGTTTTCTGATACTGTCAAACCAGAGGGAAATTCGTGTGGAGCCCACACATTCTGCAATATGTAATACATATTCAAAAACTGAAACAAACAACAGTAGAATTAAGATCTAAGGCTCAGTGATGTTTTTATGACTATTTATAGAATTTTCAGGGCCTATCATGTCACTGCTGTAAAAGCAGAGAGAATGAAGAATAATGAGTCTTGTTTTTAAGGCAGACTGTCTCTCAGAGGGAACTTATGACTTGTGAATTGGCTATGCTCTGTAATCTGATCATATTTTTTGATACCTTTTGTTTTTTCCATCCTAATCAATTTTGTTTAAATATCCTAGTTTCAGCATTAATTCTCAGACTTTTAAGGTTTTGTGCATGGGCATTGTGTCATACCTTGTGTTGTTCTTTCTGTGGGAGTCAATAAGTCGTTACTAAGTTAATTCAGCTCTAATTCAGCTAAGACTTAAAGGCACTTTCACAATTTGTTCTAATATGCCTCTTTGAGTCACAGCCTGGAATTTTCATGTAATGGTCTGGCAATATTTACTGCATTCCATGTACTGCCCACGGTCTCTGTTGCTCTTTTACTCTCTTTCTCTTTCTTGCACACACACACACACACATACAGAACAGTGTGTCTAATATCGCAGCATGACCAACACCTACTCCAGCTGTGGGTTTGGGATATAGTCCAGCACACTGTCCTGTACCTAGACATGCACACATATTCACAGAGAAATGGTGCAATGCTGCACTAAACATATACTTTGGAAGCAGTAGGCATTAGGACACCCCCCCCCCCCCCCCGCCCTCCGCCTGTCTTCCAGATTCTGTAACAGGTGTATGATTACAGAGAGATCTCTCACATTACCAGACAGAGGGGGAACAGGGAAGAGGTCGAGGGAGAGGAAAGTAACTTAGGGGTGTGAGCTCTGAGTCAGTTCATGTGCTTCCCAGCAATGACCCAAAACACAGTTTTGTTTTTCTTTTTCACATTGCTTTTTTCATGGGGGAATGTCAGTTGAGAGCACTATTGCTTTTAAGTAAAAGTTGATTTCCTTCTGGTCTCTGAACATTTACACTTATATCAAAATGATGCCAGGGTGGGACACATTCTAATTTTTTCTTTTGAGTTCTGCTGAACAGAAGCGACTGACCAAACAAACAAATAAACAAAAAAAACCCCAAAACAAATTAAAAAATTGTGGGGAACAGCAATATCTTGCCTTCACATAGCCAAGTATCAATTTAGCTGATATGATCACTTAGCAACGCTTATATTCACAGTAATCCAAAAGGAATTTGTACTATTAATCACATAAATCAATTAACATTCAATAAGGAGAATTCAAGGAAATTAAACTTGAAAAAACAGACACACTGAATCTAATATAAAATCTATCTTCGCAAATACAAGTGTTGTAGTCCCCTGTGTTTCCATGTGTTCCTGAGAAAATGACATTGTGTCTGCAGAGATCAAAGTGGGAACATCCTCTCCCTTCTCTCCCCAGACTCTTCTGTCTTCCTCTTGTTCCTCTTGATTATATTGTCTGTCCAAGATTTAACACAGAGAGAGAGAGAGAGAGAGAGAGAGAGAGAGAGAGAGAGAGATTATCTAAAATTTGTTGCTTTGTTAATGTATAATTTTCCTGTTGATTGTTTTAGTTTTAATTGCATTGTCTGTGTTTAAAATCACTTATCTGATCCTTTCATATGTGGGTAAACATCCACACACATATTCTCTATCCTCTCATACTCTCTCTGTTTGCTTTCCACACCCAAACATAAAAGCACCATGGTCCGCAGTTACAAAAATACACTCTCTTTGATGCACGCACGCACACACACACACACACACACACACACACACTCACAGGAAAAAGAGAACACAAATCATCACACAGAGCAGATCATTTTCATTCAGCTGTAAATGAACTATAAATGTACCAAAGAAACCCCTTGTCTTTGCTTAGAAAGACTTGACAGAAGCAACAGATTCAGTATTCAAATACTAAGTATAATGTGAGTGAGCTAAATTTGAACTGCAGTCAGTAAAGGCTGAATCACTGTCAGAAGCATAAACAACATGTTTTGGATAACTCCTCATCTTAGGCAGTCAATGCACGGATAAACGTTTTGATCAAATTATCACGGGACTGCTGTGAGTGACTATGGCAGTAGGATTGAGTATTATCTTAGTTCAAAAGGATTACTGAGTGGAATTTGGTCTGAGCTTGGGAGATGTTTTGTATTTTACGCTCCAGTCAAGCTGGTGTGTGTGTGTGTGTGTGTGAATGCCAGGAGCTCCAGAGTGGACAATAAGTGACAGGAACTGATCATCTTTCTAAAAAAAAAAAACATGGCAAAGAGCACCCCCTAGTGGTGAAGCCAACAGAAAGAAAGAAAGAAAGAAAGAAAGAAGAGAGAGAGAGAGAGAGAGAGAGAGAGAGAGAGAGAGAGAGAAAGAGAAATGTTTGAGGAGAGGAGGAGAGGAGCAAGGACAAGGGATCAATCAAAGCAAATATAAAGGACATGTAGAAGATAAAAGAGAATATATTGCTGGATTCATACATGTCCCCCAAAAATAGAATGTAAACATATTTTAGCCATTACAGAAAAATACGTTTATGGTCATGCAAAACTCTGATATCATTTTTGTGAAAAAATGTTCTAGCTGAGAAAGTGTGAACAATGAGCACATGCCAGTCAAAGCTTTTAGCTGTGATCATGGCTCTCTTTGTCACAACTGCATACAGAGCCCATGTGAAATTTTATAGCAGGGGAACTGGGGCACATGACAGTCTTTGAAAAAATTTGATGACAGCCTGAGATTTATACATAATGAAAATGACATATTAACAGGTATTATGATAAATGATAACTCAATAATAATGCATTATACATGCTGGTTTAATGAACTTAATAAGTGAAATATGACCGGAACCTTCCATATGGGTCATGGGTCATGGACCAGCAGAATCTGTTGTGTTCTGAAGAAATAAGTATGCTGACAGACTATTGTTTCACATTCCCACTGGTCTGTGTTAACGACCCCTCCGCAGTATCAGCTGTAGTACTACAAGACCCATTTCTCAACATACTGCCAGCAGACCACATGTAAATGTACTGTGAGAAAAAGTCTCTCTGACTAATGTCAATGGAGTGTTGCATACAGGTGGACCTTGCAGATAACGCTGTGTGTTCGCTCATTCCAGCTCCATCGCCTTCCTCCCTGAAGCTTCTGGAAAAGAGCTTACATTTTTTCGTGAGCTCAAGAGTTGTAGCCTGATTGCGATGGAGGGATTTTGCAGAGAGGCTGAGAGATGTGCCACTTGTGCTTCAACTGAGAAAAGTGTCGGCAGAATCATACCCAGAGAATACTTAAGAGGAAGTTAAGCTCCTCTTTCTGGTACAGTTGAGCCAATCGAGATACAGTTGAGATAAGTGGCATAAGACAGTGTTGTAGAACAGGTGAGAACAAGTAATGTCACTGAACCATGGCTCGTATGAAGACAGAATCCAGATTCTATAATATTCCACTCTACTCCATGATTTTGACTTTTTTTCAACTCTAATACATGTGTTGTGGTAAGGATCTCATAAGAATATTTCATGCTAAACCCAAGGTTGATGACCACAGTAGTTTTTTTTTATCATTTTCCAGGTCAATCAGGATAAATGGAGCCAATATCTAAGGGGAAGGCACATTTTATGTCCCACCGGAACTAAGTAAAGGACTCTGATCCTTCTCAAACAGGTTTCTATGAGTTAAAACAAAACTGAAGTTCAACAGCAACCAAAAATTTCTCTATCAGACTTTAGGGCTTAAACCATGCACAGACTGCTTAACACAAAACTACTACACTACAAGTTGGATCTCTCACGTCTCCAAGGCAAATACTCACTTTTACCAGAGGGAAAGAAGAGTGGAAGACCAACACCAGTTGAACCATTTTGCAGAGTGGTTGACAACGAAAAGCTCTTATTGACTCTATCAGCACCAAACTACAATATAAAGGCTTTGTCTCCTGTTCAGTGACATTGTAGGTGAACACAGTGACTTTGTCTAAACAATTTGTAATTAATTCATTTCATTAGTTATAAAACCACATCCTGAATGTTATGCAAAGATTATGAATAAAAAAAAACAGCATATTTGTGAAGGGAATTTTGTTAACACCGGGTTAATCCGACTCTTAAACATGCCTGTTACAGCCCCTCTTAAATAACCGCGAGCTCTGAGCCATCTGTTTGCTATGCCAGGAGATCCAGTGATCAGAGGTCTGTGGGATTTTGACGGTGTAACTGTGTCGCAGAAACCGTCGTGATGACTGAACCTGATCAGCGTCAAAACGTAATCTAAATCGTTTGAGATACCCTAACCCTAACCCTAACCCTAACAGCAACAACAACAACAACAACAATAATAATAATAATAACAATAATAATAGTAATAATAATGAAGGTTGAAAAATGAAGATCAGCAGAACTGTCTTCTCTCAACTACTAACCTAATTTTAAAATCACTGTGAAGGCATACTCAGTCATTCCGTCTGCAATTTTAGCGGACAAAATGACTGCTGAATGGCGTTGTAAGCCTTTTAAGTGCAGCAAATTTATTGTTCAAAACATCTAGCTATTTTATTATTATCAGCATTAAGCTACTGGCCATAACCTCCTGCCACTATTCCCGATGTCTCTTAAAAAAGGTCTCTGAATAAGAGAAGCCATTGAGCTGTGCTCACTATTGACCACTCGAGGGCAACGTTAAACAAAGGACGAGGAGCGCGCAGCGATACTTGTCGACTGTGCAGGGGAATATGAAAATATAATGAGGCCTAATTGTAAATTATTCAATTACAGCACGTTGAAGAGCAGTGAAAAACATGTCTAAAACTTCGACTGAATAAACGGATTCATGGGTGTTGTGGTTGCATTTTAATTGGTCAAAATTATTAAATTAAGGCCGATTATCATTTACATTGTGTTTGTATGACATGCCTACAAGGACATGGAGGAATTTCTTTTTTCATGCTCGAACAATCTGCTCATTCAAGGGTGGAAACTGACGTTACGGTCTGAGGCAAGCTTGGACTTTGAGTCTTTGTGTGTGTGTGTGTGTGTGTGTGTGTGTGTGTGTGTGTGTGCGAGAGAGAGAGAGAGAGAGAGACTGACAGCGGCACTGCAAATTGTTTTCCAGCGTATCTCGTGATTGTAGAGTTGGTGGCAACTTGTAGAATCTGATGCAGTCACAAGCAGTAACTAAACGCAAGAGAAAACAATAGCAGTGAGAACATGCTAAAGGAAAGCACCCCAAATAAAAATTGGCACGGAAACGACGGTTACAAATATTGCAAACAAAGGATTTTAACAGAACTTGAATTTCCTCTGTTAACAATAGAGGCGGTGACTGTACAGCGTGTTGTGATGGCGAAGTCGCCTCGTTTTAAGATAATGAGACCGTCTAAATTATGATGCTTTGCAAACCAAACATTTTCGAGGAAACCTTCTAGACTTTAATGTTCAACATTAAATATGTATATTTAAAAAACTTCATAAGACAATTCGAGTGAAAATAGAGTAAACTACGGATTCCTTTATATTTTAATGACTTTAAAAGTACTTATTCCATAGCACATTGTTCACACCATAAATAATGACTAATCGAGAGAACGTGTAATGTCCAGCAATGGCAACACTGCTGATACACTGAATACGTGTTTACACTGTGGAGGAACAGATAAGTTTTTCCGCATGGGGGAGGCGGCTTCACCATTCTATTTATAATTGGCTGAACAAATTTTGCAACTGCCGTAAAGGTCAATGAAGGAGTTGGTTTGAAAATAATCTGAAGATTTGAGACATGCGCAGATGCTGGATGCCATATTGGACGGAGGATTTGGCGGAGCAACTGAGAGAGACGCCGCTTGTGCTTCAGCCGAGCGAAAAAGCCTCGCGGAATTCGTAACCAGAGAAAACTTCAGTTAAGGTAAACTACACGACAAACCTCTTCTTCTTTTCGGTACCATCATATGCTTCTCTTTTAGAGCTGTCGTCACCACAGCGAATATCCGCCACCGGGCGATTTTTCCTGATTTTGAGTTGTGTTTTTTTTCAGCCCAGACTTGTTTTTGAACATGTAGAAATACAGTGGCATTGGGTAGACAAGTTGCCGAGTCTGACAGTCAGTGCGATAGCTACTGCTCTCAGTACGCAACGACACAGTCAATGATGGTACTTTCGATTCGGTCGTCCTGTTGTTTGAGAATATAAACAGACGAACCCTCTGTAATTGTTACTGAGTAAATAATGGATGACATAAAATGACATTTTAACAACGGCTGCGTTTTCATTAAATCGACTAACCGACTGTTATTGACGGAAATTTGACAACCGTTTGACCTTCGTTCGAAATAATATGGGCAAAATAATCTTGGATAATTATCACTCGAAGTTATCTCTTGGTTATTAATTTTAAAATATTTCGGAGAAAAACACATCGGTGTGTCGGATTCTTTCCGCCTGAAGGTGCGCAAAGACATCGGAAAATATCGAACCTCGCCAATATGTCAGACCACTTTCAATATGGCGGGTTAAGGTGTGTAAAACTGCATGCAAAATCTTTGAGGAAGGAAAAAATAAATCCACAGGAGTTACCCGTCCAGTTTTTGTTTCTTTCAGTATACCTTTACGTGATCTAATGAATTAAATTCAAAGTGAACGCGTGGCAACGTCATTTGAGTTTTTTTCCGCTGCAATACTTTTTGAGTGTGCAAAGTACAGTGCTGAAGCCGTGGTGACCGACTGCTTCTTGCGCAGAGCCCTCCGCGGTAGTACCGGCCCTTAGCAGAACAAACGATGTTTCCTGTTTCACTTTGAACACGCTCATCTTTGTATTCGTGTTAGCTATAGTATTTTAATCAGTGAATTAGTTTTGCTTGTAAAACAGGCTGGGTGGCCGACCCACCCACTTTTTCCAATCCCGCGAGGTTATAAACATGATTTATTAATATGTATGAAATTAACTAGACAATCGTGCTGACGTATTGGACGATTGCTATGAAGATCAAGTAAAATCAGGTTGGTAATTAAGATGAATAATGTGTTTGTCAGTGATTATTTATTATAAGCGGGGTGGCTTGTGAATCCAGGGTATAACCACGCATTATTTCATCGGATTTATTCCGCCGGATTAAACCAAGCGAAACAATGAAAAGATAAATAAATAAAGAAAGAAATTCCACGGGTCCGATTGGGTAAAATGGTCAACTATCGATCAAAATCGATGCCAGGCTCAGCTGAATAGAATCCACATATTGACGATGCATCGTTGCCTGCTCGCCAGAATATATGTGTGGACTGTACGTAACTGACACCTTAACCAAAGATTACTTAAAAGGCGAAAAAATTTAACGTGTTTCAAAATTTCAAGGAAATTGAACGCGTTTCATTGAAAATGACAAGGAGTTTTCAACGACGCTCTTGTGCTAGTATAGAGCCCGACTCACCATTTTAGGCCCTTTACAGTTTGCGGTATGATGAAAAATTAAATGACACCATACCGAGGAGGCACTGATAAACCTTTAAACAATGGAGAGAAGTTTCAGCATGAAGTGTGCGGGTGCGAGAGAGAGAGAGAGACGAACTCCATTCCTCATTGATCTAGTTTGGGTAAATCCAGTGTGTTTGGAATTCTAATGGACGTGGAAGAGAGATAGGTAAAAAAAAGGGGAGGGGGTGCATCTGAGAGTTGTTCATCTTGAGTTTGGCTATTCGGCGAAGTCCCGTGACCCTTAACGCGAGATACCTGCCCGGTCATAGTAACCTCTGGCGCTTCTTAACGTGTTAGAGAGCACAGTCCTGAGTAACACAAGACGAGAGTAAGGTGATAGTTTCTTTGTGGGTCGCATCGGATGGCCACCGCTTCTAAGTGAACCAACTGTGCTTTAAGCCGTCGGGCTGTTCACCCAACATTAATACTGTTGAGCAATTCGAATATTTCAATTCGCCATGTATAATAACAATACACAAACTAGAAAAATAAAGATTTTATGAAATCTGGAGTAATTAAGCGTCTGTGATACATAGACCTCTTTAAATTAATATTGAATCTTTGAACACAAGTCATGAATGTAAACAGACATGAGAATGTCTCATGGGCGTGCATCCCAGTATTTTACTTCATTCAGACCAGAAATGGCAAGGGTTTAGTCAAGTGTTCACAGTGAAACCTCAAGGCTAAATCTTACCCTAAAAAGGGGTAAAATCATTAAATCATTCAACTCACAAAGGAAAAAATATGAAGAGACAGACATTATTCAAAATGTGAAATATAAAAACTGTGTTTCGGGAAGGTCATCAGTTCTACTAAGTTTTATATCAGTGGACATTATTAAAATGTTTGGGTTTTTTGTGGAAAAGATCATGACAGACATCACTGTGTATAACATAAGGACACGTGAGAAGTATTCTTCTGGAAATCTAATTTTTTCAGGGAGATTTAAAATTACAAAGACAAAATTATGTGTTCTTTGAATCCAATAGACCTAGTTGTTGAAGCTTACCAAATCTCTTAGTGACTTGATAGCTTCACTTTGTTCATAGTCATTTAGAGTAAGACACTAGAGGCTATTAACACATCAGCAGAACAGGAAGCAGAAGACTGATTTCCTTTTCTCACTTGAATGTCTTTGGGGTATATTTAAAGCCCTCGCTTTTGTAGTTGTTGTTTTCAGAAAAACAGGAAAGGTATTGCCACTGAAATCTAGTTAATCAGATATATGTGTTTCATGTGATGGGTTAGGAGACACATCCTCCCTCTGTCTCATTTTGTTGAGATATCTGATCTATATATTTATCAGTGGATATAAAATAAATATAGTACAAGTTTCCACATGTTCAGAATTTTTAGAAGAACATATGGCAGTCTGATATTCACCAAATGCCAGAACAAACTGTTCATGAAATTTAGTAGTTTTAAAAAGGTTAGTGTTACAAGGTGAAACAGTTTAACAGCCCAGAAGGCATTTACATACCATTAGCTGGATCGGTGACTACAGAACATATCACCAGGAAAGTTTTCATGTTATTTATTTAAGGCAATTGAGTGCGTTGGTTAAATTTCACAGTAGTATAAATTTTGCCTTGCATGTGTTTTTTGTATCTTTGATACAGGCTACTGATTGAATATGAGGGGGTTTGTTTGTTTGTTTTCAAAATTGAAATTTTTGTCATGAACAGTTTCAGCCAGGTGTAATTGTGTATTCCAAAATCTCGTGTGTTTCTCTTACAAATGGACTTTTAAACCTTCTTGTGGTGTTTCACTTGTGGGAAAGAGGTCTCTCAGAGCTGAACTTTGTTCATGGAAGTCCATAATTGCTTTTTATTACAATCAAACCATTTTGTCATTTTATTATAAAAAGCATTGAGATTTCAGTTTCAAGCCTTTCCCAGACTGTTACTAAAGTAACCTTCTATAAGATTCAGAATGCAAATGTCGTCTTTAACGTATGTTAGCTTGTGTTGCTTTTGTTACAAAAATAATGTAATCAGAAAAGCTCCTGTCCTAGCAAGCACACAAACACACACACCCACACACACCCTTACTTACTGAGACATGTGTTGTATTTAATTATTAACAATGATGATTTTATCCCCAATGTTAGATTAGGGTGGATTATACCATGTATTTAAGACTGACAAAAGCAAGAGACATCATTAAAATAAGAAAAGCGGCACCAAATTGTGTTTGTTAATCCTTTAATTCCCCTCAAAAACTTAAAGCAGACCGAGCTTAGTCGAAAAGAGACAGAATTTTGAGCATCTGGCTCAGTGGCAGCTAATCGATAGCATGGCCTAACTAAAGCCTGGCTTTACTCTGGTCTGTGAGATTAGAGTAGATATAGCAGTAATCTGTATACCACAATCTGTGAGAATCTGTGCATGTCTACATCCTCCAGATCCAAGCAGAACCCAGCAGAACTATAAATTGAACATTGCTATGTCACACTGGAACTAGAGCACGTGAGGAATTGATCTCTGTGTGATATTTAACACCATCATTTCCTTATCATAAGTTTCAAAGTCTTCATCTCCATTATTTATGAAGAACACACACCCTGTAATATAAAGATAGCAGTAAAGGCAGCATATTGTTACCTAGGGATGGGAATTGATCGAAACTAGTGCCGTTATTGATTCTGCTAATCAGTCCGATTCTTTATCGATTCCTTTATGGATTCCTGATCAGTTTTCTGTGTGGAAAAAAAGTAGGCTTACACAGCTTTTCAGTGTCAACGCAGCTGTTTTATTAGCTGTTTCTGATGGAAGGGTACCTTCAGAAAAACATGCCAGCATCGATGAAAGGAACTGATAACGTCAGAGCCATACGACGCCGATGGATCGAAAAATTTGGAACAGGTTCTCAACTGGAACTGGTTCTCGATTCCCAACCCTATTGTTACTGCATTTTAAAACCTCTGAAATTAGCCATTTCAGCATAAGCTGTCAGGTTAGGATGTAAAGATCTGCTTCAGTAAATTGGTCAACTTATAGTGACTTCCCTAAAATTCCTTCTGTGGTTTGAAAAGGGCAGCATGTTTGACCATCACTGTATACACAAGAGAGGTGATTCCCAATCCATTCCTCTTCGGACTTTCTTGTCATTTTAGATGCATATTTCATTTGAATTCGGTTGATTCATACAGTTAGTTATTCGTCAAACTCACAAGGTTTAGTGTCTGAAGGGCTTATTTTGGGGAAAGACCAAACTTCCAACTGAAGATGGGACTTTTGAGTTTATTCACAGAGAGTCCTCGCACTCTCAAAGAGTCACTGGAGACTTAAGTCTCCAAACCAAAAACGAACCCAGACTCCGCTGGGCTGGTCTGATCGTGGTGTGACCATTTAACTACTGAAACTTGAGACCAAAAGTCACCAGGATGGTACACCTATCGTCTACTGTTTTAATGGATGGACATGTATATATTTGATCTCAGATTGGTGGGCATACTAACATAGTTTTAAATATAACACTGTTAAATGGATCTAAATGTTATGTGATAGTGATTATTAAAAAAAATTGAAACCAATCAATGTAATTATTCTGACAAATAAGCAAAGACATCCACCACAGATGCTGAATGTTTAGGGAAAAAAAGTATGCAGCATGTTTAGGAAACGAAAAAAAAATGTAGCAGGCCACTGAGCTGGCCAATCTGAACCCTGCACCATGTTCCCAGTGGTGGCATGACAGCACCTCTGTTGACTTTAAGACTGAAGCCCTTTAACAGACCATTTTAGCTCATCAGGAGGCACTAACACTGTTAATAAAGCCAGTGTGGTGCCAGCCTATGCCATTGATTTTAAGTGGCCATCTAAAAGTCACGGTCTTTCAGTCAACACAGCAGTGATTGACTAAACATATTAGGCCAGGCAGTGTGTCTGAAGAATAAGGAACATTGTGGATTTCAGTGATATGAGGTAAGGCCCCCACCAAGACTTTCAGCAACTTACGTTGTGAGTATATGCAGTTGAAATCTATAGATCATCATTTGCTGTCCAGGGAAGTTAAGTGGGACCAGGCTTTATAAATATTTGGTATGATTTTTTTTCTGTTATGCTGACAGGATCAACTGGGGTAGCACATCGTGGTGGGTGTTTACCGGGGCATGTAGTAGATCTGATTTGCAGGGTTAAAATATGCTCTCCCTTCAACATCTTCCTCGTTAATGGTGATATATTTGTAGCTTAGTCTACCAGTAGCATTCATTTTTCTTTTTGTTTCTGCTCAACAATAGATGGATTGGCTCTCACTACCTATTATGTCAGCTTTGCAATTCTGGAAAATAGATTAGAGAATCTGAGACCTTGGAATGAATCAGACCTTTTTCATCTCCTTTCTTGTTTTCGGATCAAAAGTAGGCAGTGAGGTAAAGGGAAGAGTACATCCCCAGGGTGACATCTAAGAAGGACCAATCATCGTTCTCCTCATTAGTGGTTCATGTACAAGTGAGGATGATGATGTCGTCGATGGGGAGGACTCAGAGCCCAGCCAGTGACAGGAGAGACCACATCAACTCAGGTAATATTGTTTTTCCAGGTTATCCAGAATGTAATTTAAAATTCAGAGTCAGCTGACATAAACAGCTCTCACAGTAGCCCTGCCATTTATCAATAAACTGAAATCAGTTAAATGATTTCCAGAATGAAATGCCCTTGCAAATAAGTATGTGTGATCTACAGCAGTAGAAATAAATGTTAAAAAAAAGTGATTTCTCAGAATTGTGCAAAGTTAACTGGAAAACCCCATAGAGTTTTAGAAAAGTTCCCAGAGGGCATGATGACACTCTTCTGCCTTAGTGTTTATTTATACTGCCTTATGACACAAATAACAACAGCAGTCTTATGCAGTTCTATATATCAAGTTTCTGTTGAAAGTTCCCTATGAATTTAATGAATATAACCAACATTTGCATATCTGAATAATGAAAGTAGTCGTCAAAGGTACAGAGAGAATTTGTAAAACTTTTTAAAAACTAGTTATTAAGAACTAAACTTGTTATTTGTTGTATCTGTAGGAAGCTTCTGTGAAGGAGAGGGCTATTCCTGGCATTGCATCAGTTTAATGATACAGTCAGTTAGGTACCAGAGGGACATTGTCACACAGGTTTAAATGCCTTAGATATGTAGGCGTTCTGACTCAGCACAGAGACTGAGACAGTGATGTCATTATTATTGTAATGATGTAACAAGATTAGCCACAGAGATGAGTAGAGATTAGCAGCCTTGGACAGAGAGAGAGAGAGAGAGAGGCAAATTTAGGAGAGCTGAAGAGCTAGAGGGGACGACAGAGCAAACAATAAACAGACACAGAGAGAGAGGGAGAGACAGAAATAAGAAGAGAAAAAAACAGGGAGAGAAAGTAACAAACAGATGGGGTCTACTGTGTCACAGCATGACTGGGCGTGTAACTGAGTGTTTACCCTGGTGAGTGTGGGGGGTGACATTCTAACTTGAGACTACATTGGTCTTCGTCATTCAAAAACAGCTCATTTTACCAGTAGGCTGCTGCAATACACCACTATGTTTATAAACCCCAAGACACACACACACATCACACACAGTGAAAGCTAGCCACAGGGACTGTGGCAGAGGCCACACTGCTTAGCACACACATTTGAAACAATGTTTCACATTGAATCGGATAGAAAAAATCTGAATCCCTCTGAATTTAGATGCAGAGCCACACAGTAGTTAGAGAACTTTCTCATAAATTGTCACAGTTGTGAGGCATGGTATTATAAGGCACGCTGTCACAGCTAGGTCTCTTACTGCTGTTCCTAACACACACATACCTACACATTCTCTCTGTCTCTCTCTCTCTCTTTCTCTTTCTTTCTTTGTCTCTCTCTCTCTCTCTCTCTCTCTTCCCTGGACTACGGTGTTTTTCCACTTGTTGTGTTTTTATTTCGATGCACAGTGAGCTGTAGAGCATATGGGTACTGTTTGCTGTTATATGCTGTTGGGGGCTTGTATTAATTCTTGATAGCTATGAGTTATTTTTAATTATCATTAACTTTACCTCTATCATATAGACGCACATTTGGATGCAGACTGTGTGGAGATGGAGGAAACAGACTTCAACTGGGAGGAGTACCTGGAGGAGACAGGAGCAACTGCTGCTCCTCACACTTCATTCAAACATGTGAGCCAACTCCCTTAATTCTCTCACACATGAAAGCTAAGTAAAAGTGAGACAGTTTAAAAACAGGGAAGTGCCAGACAAATGTTGGTTAAGATATGTTTCGTAGATACTAAAAGCTATTTATTTTATGTTTACTGTCATTGTTCTATTTAGTATGCATTTTTCTAATGTTAATACCCATAAACCAGGATCTCAAAACATTACTGCTTGAACCAGAATATTTACTGGCCTAATCCGTTTGTGAGGTTTTGAACTCTTTGGGAGCTTTTTATCGTACTACACACAAATCTGTGGCATATTTGTATTTGTTTTTGTCTATAAGTGTGAATCAGGCGTGAAGGAGCCAAAATCATCCAAGAATGATCTCTAGGATAAGACAAACAAAAATGTAATTACAAGCATGGAAAGAAACAGTGTGGAAGGTTAGCATAATTATTGGGAAACAATTGTCATGGCAGAGAATCCTGTTTGATCATTAAAAGATGGATTAGCTAGATTGGTGTGTTAGGTATTTAATCACACATGGACATGGTGCCAAAAGGTCTATAGATATAGATATAGAGTGCCCATGGAGTAAAGGTCCAGGGGTGTTCTCTGTGTCTTCTGTTCTGCTGAACTGGCAGGATTCTTGGAAAGACAGGTTGCACCACACATAAATACACACACGTCTACATGGCTGAAAATTACTAAATGTTTAACAGTTGACAAACTAATATCTTGTCTTAATCAACTGTCCAAGCAGCTATCCTCATAATAGCTTGGTTATTGTGTTCTTTTGGGCATTAATAGTGTTGTAATAAATAAGAAATAAGTAAATAAATACTGCACTGGTAATTAACAATGACAGCACATATGCATTTTAAGCAAATATACAAAGTAATGACAGATGCTTGGAATGTAACTCATAAATCCAAATATCCTTTGTCAGTTTAGTTTTAGTTTGAGAATTCAAGTTTACGGAGTTCACTACTTGTGCATTGTCACTCAAAGATTGCTAACTTGATTGTCCTCAACTGTGTTTGCTTTACCTTTGATTATCAATAAACAGCTTTAATGTCATTTTTGAAGCTGACCAGAACATGTGCTCTCGTATGCTACCAGTTAATTTGGGCAACAGCATTGAAAAAAAAAACTTGCAATGATTGCAATGTGGCATTCTGCCCTCAGGTGGAACTCAGCCTTCAGAGCAGCTTTCAGCCTGGAATGAAGCTTGAGGTAGCCAATAAGAACAGTCCAGACACATACTGGGTTGCAACCATCATAACTACATGCGGCCAGCTGTTGTTGCTAAGGTTCTGCGGCTACGGCGATGACCGAAAGGCAGACTTTTGGTGTGATGTCATGACAGCAGAGCTACATCCTGTGGGTTGGTGTACCCAGAACAATAAAACACTCCAGCCACCTGAGGGTAGGTCCCAGAAATACAAACACACACACACATACACACACACACACACACACACACACGCATGCATGTAAAGTTCTGCTTGCACTCACAGGCATACTCACGTACAGTAATCCTTAAGCCTGGGCCAGAGACACACACCTGAGTGCACCTGTCCAACCATATGTTGAGACTCTACACACAAATGCACAAACACATATGGACACACTGATGCTATATCCCCAGGCATAATTCATCTTGAGTGATTTGTGAAGAGGCTTTATTAAAATGAAGGCTGATGTTCCTCCTCTAGAACAGCTACATTTGTTTGTCCTAATGAAAGTTTGAAATAAATGCAGACTGAATCATCATGACTCTGATGTTTGGACACTGACAGTGTGCTGTTTCTGTTAGAGAATGCTTGCTGCTCGTCCCCTCTCAGAGTGACGTTTTAATGGACTATACTGTATGTGAGATGGAACTAATCAAACAATGGTTAGACTGATTGTCTGAGCTGAGCATCTTTTTGTTTCTTTGAGTGTAATTTTCCTTTCTCTGATGAGGTTCCTGCTTAGTTAAACTACCCGTCCAGCTCTAGATATGAAAGACGAAAGTGAAAAATCAAAACCCTCAATCAGTTCAGAAATCTCAAACGCTGACATCCCCTTTCTCTCATTCTTTTCAAAGTATTTCCATGTGTGTGTGTGTGTGTGTGTGTGTGTATGTATATGTGTGTGTGTGCATGCGCATGTGTGCGTGTGTGCATGCGCACGTGTGCGTGTGTGCGCGCACACACATATGCACGTGTGGGCGAGAGTTTGCACCAGTTGCTGCAGTATATTCACTGGTTTCAGAATGACTGTAGCGGGCATCGAATTCAAATTGAATTCTGCTGAGGTCAAATACTAGATATGGTGATGGTGGTGAACTGACTGTTTTATTTTGTTTTTTTTTTTAAATCTGTGTGTGTGTGTGTGTGTTGAAGTGGACATCTTAACAAATAGTTGGATTCCAGAAGTGTACCTTTGACAAACACTGGACACAACTAAGAAACCAACCAATAGGAATGCAGTAACTAAGAAAGCCAGCCTTACTCCAGCCTTAGAAGTTTGGAGACACTGAAAGTATGTTCACATGATATACTGTCAGGAAGTATGTTCACATGGTATACTGTCAGGAAGTATGTTCACATGGTATACTGTCAGAAAGTATGTTCACATGGCATACTGTCAGAATGTATGTTCACATGGCATACTGTCAGAATGTATGTTCACATGGCATACTGTCAGAAAGTATGTTCACATGGTATACTGTCAGAAAGTATGTTCACATGGCATACTGTCAGAATGTATGTTCACATGGTATACTGTCAGAAAGTATGTTCACATGGCATACTGTCAGAATGTATGTTCACATGGCATACTGTCAGAAAGTATGTTCACATGGTATACTGTCAGACAGTAGGTTCACATGGCATACTGTCAAAGGGTACATTCACATGGCATACTGTCAGAACTAGTTGTATCATGGACTGATTTCACCAATCAGTTCATCAGTTAGATGGACACTTACAGGCTGATTATTTTATTGATTGCTCATTAAACGGATATCAGTTAAGTGCCTTTGTTTTTGAGGTAGTCATTTGGCATGCATGTTGTCTTTGTATCCCTTCCAACCTCTGTGTGTATGTAGCCTAATGAATGGTATAGGCAAATCCATG
>NC_044495.1:30097210-30102210 GCF_902362185.1 Chanos chanos
CATTTACAGATGCATGGTTTATGTGACATTATAAACAAACATCAGACTATCTAATGGAGTTACAGTTTTTCGCAATCGCTAACATCCTTTTGTCCAAACAATAGTCACATTTTCAAAGCTCTCAACACAATTATCACAACGTCCGTCTGTTGCAGACCATACCATTAACACAATTCATGTTGTTTTCACAGAATATTTAGTCAAATACCACATTTCTAAAATGCTTAAATTTTCTTTACATACAAGCTTACCCAATACCAAAATTATGGATCTTTCTTGTGTTATTTACAAATGCTTGCACACGGCATGCCAGAAATGAAAACGTAATGTTTAAAACCTTAAATGTAGTTTAAAAGCTTCTACTTCTGCAACAACAGCGATTCAAAAGCTATATTGAAACAGCTGGTAAGCATTTTTGAATGCACAGATCATTGAAACATTGAGAAACAGCTGATTTACTGAACATTTTGTAAAAAAGACCAGCCAGGTGTTGGAAGTTCTTTCAATTACATGTACATACAAGGTAAAAAGGGGAGTTTTTGGATTGATTTTGTTCAGTGTGGATACAGAGGAGCAGAGAGAGAAAAAATAATGTCTGGACAAGGGAGAGGAATACACAGCAAAATTCTCAGAGTTGATTTTCTGGTGTTAAGCAGAGTTGATTTTCTGGTGTTAAGCAGAGTTGATTTTCTGGTGTTTAATTGACCCTGTAAAAACATGATTTAACACTAAAGGAATCAATTGCAAAAGAGAGTTGGTGTCATTGAGAAGTGTTGGAGATTCAACTTGTACTAGCAGTACTGGTTATGAAACCAGTGTAGCAAGTAGATAACACTTTCTGGTGTTAAGCAGAGTTAATTTTTAACTATACACAGAGTTATTTTAACACTGCATCTGTATTATTAACACTTTAGGAAGTGTTAAATTAACGCCGCAAAGACTGGGACAAAATAAACACCAGCATAGTGTTAAAATGAACTCTCTCAGAATAGATTTAACACTATAGAATTTGCTGTGTAGTTGAATGAGAGAGAGGAAGAGGACCAGGGAGAGGAGCAGCTGTGGTTTTTTACTGCATTCATGTATTTGATTTTTACGCATTTGTGTGTTCGATATTTTGTTGGTCACAGGCAGCAATTTCATGCAATTCTCTCACTTACTATTTTTTCTACCGTACGTTCTATAAAATAACGGTGACTCATTCACTTTTAGATAGTATGTTGTCAAAAATGCACACATTTGACACTCAACCAAAAAATGTAGAGTGGTTTACAGTAAAAGGAAACTGAATTATAAAAAAAAACAATGGATTTTATTTTGTCTGTGGATGCAGGTACCTGTAGAACTGAAACATGAAAAGTAATGCAGTTTTTATAAGGGCATCAACTTTTTGTATTTTGAAAGTCATTGTGCTATGATTGACTATCTATTGCTCTTGGACAGAAAACACATTCTAGTGTTTTGAAAGAATGATTTAATCTTGGGTTGGGTTTGCCATGTTTTTATAGAGTCCGTGTATGTAGAGAAAGGGTTTTTTTGCAGTTTGAAATGTAGAGTTGCTATTTAATGAACAAAATGTGGTTTTGAGCACAAAATTAACTATTTGGCTAATTGTGTGATGTTGATGTGTTGCTGTGTTAAGAGTTTAGAAAAAGTATGTTTAGTAAACGCTTGTTAGCGATTGTAAAAAAACTGTAAATATTAATGTGTCTGATACAATATGGTTGTCATTAGTAACCAAATTTCTCAGTGAGACTGTATGGCTCAATAATGTCTTGGTTTCATAAATATTTTTGAAAACATATTTTTTTTTGTATGAGAGTCTGTTTGGGACATCATAGTCAGGTTATAAAGAGTTATGAAGGTATAAAGGTCTCATGACGGGGGAGGAGAAGTTGTAGGAGGTAAGACTCTGTGCCTAATCAGTCTTACACTCTAAAGACCAGGGAGAAACAACATTTTTACTGACTTGGAGACGTAAAGATTCTTTTGATTGTTCTCTGGAGTTCCTGAAATCTGTTCCCTTGCTGTTTCCAGACGACTCGGAGGATACGCAAGTCTGATTTTGTGTAATGGATGTTTGCTTTGAGTCTTGAGCTGTGGTTGAAGAAATGTATGTGTGTGTTTGTTTCTTTGTTTGTTTTGTGGCTCTGTGAAAATTATGCATTTATTGTTCACTCGATGTCTCTGTTATGACTGTGGTTGTGGAAAGCCAAATACTAATTTGATAAGATCTATGCTGACTACATGAAAGCACTTAAGATAGAGGAGATGGGGAGGAAAGACTGTAATAAGAGGATAGTTGTTAGTTGCTAGTACATACCTTTAGGTGAGCACAACTAGTATCCATATAACATACTCACCATGTCCCACACATCTTCATAAAGAATGGGGTGAATGGATGGATGTATACTAGGTAAAGAAAGAAGGATTAGAACATTGTGAAGCCTTATTATACTTTGAATCTGTATAAATACTTAATGTATAACTGTGTAATAAATCTTAGAGAGAGAGAGAGAGTGTGTGTGTGTGTGTGTGTGTATATATATGTATACTGTTCATAGTATTTATATAACTAATCTGGTGATTAAATTGTATGGCTGTTCTACATTTCTCTCTGTCCAGGGCATGATCAAATATTTCCAGTTTTGTGTGATTTCAAGTTGTAGGATGTGAGATTATGATCATGTTGAGAGGATGCAGTGCTTGACGGGCTGATGTGGAAGGCGTGCACACGTGCGACTGTTCAGGCTGTATAAGCGATAAAGGCTGTTTAAGTTTTTTCAAACCTGGGTTTCACACTTGTACAGTGGCTTAGCAGTAACAAATTTCAATGAGGTTTGTGACCTCAATATCAACACTGAGAACGTGCAGAAAGTGTAAAGAGATGAAAACCTCCCGAAAACTCTGCACAGGATAAAACTGTTAGATGAAGTCAGCGGTTAAAGCCGTTGATACAACATTGTGAATATGATGTATCGCTGAGGATAAGCATAAGAGATAAGAGAAGTTTTAAGATCTGTTTATAAGTTAAAATAACTCATTTTATGAAAGTATTTGATTGTAACACTAAACGAAAGGTCACTTAAAGTTGAAGCATTTTCTTGATGCACTTGGTTGAAAATGGAGATTGATCTTGTAAACAGATATGGCATGCCAAGTTTTTCCAGTGACACAGGCAAAACAAGACATTGCTTCACATTTAATGGAAAGCGAAAGCGTTTCATTTGGATCAACCCTGAAAATCACATAACTACAAAGCTTAGTTTGCAGATCAATTTTTCCATTTCTGCGGGGATTTACACCACATCATGAAGGTGTGTGTCGAAAAAAAAATATCCTGCAAAGTCTGCTTGTGTTTTTGAAAAGTCAGTTTGACAAACAGGGCTATGATGTTCGTACTAAGAAGAAGACATTTTTGTCACATAAAAAACGCAATGCCTTGACCATCTTTACCACAAACCAAAAGATCTTCCAACACCCCTTCCTCTCCGGTTAACTAACTAACTTAGCTCTTCTCTCCTCTAGCTTCCCCCTTCTCTTTGTTTACTAGAATGTTCTCTTGGGGCAGAGATCACACCCTCCTGAGTAGCGTCATGTGATATGAAATGGAGTTGAGCTGATGTAACACACTCTCTCCAGTGTCAGCAGAGCTTAAGACTTATGCCCTCTGCTGAAGAAATAGCAGTTTTAGCTGATGTTGTTGCAGTGTTTTCTCAATGTATTGGAAACATAATGCAAAGATGGCTTAAGCAGTCAGTCAAAAGGAATAGAGGGTAGGATCTTGTGTATGCAGTTGTAGAGTTGATACTGGCTGGCAGTTGGATTGAGGAGTTCCAATAAATACATTTTTGAAAGTGTTAGAAAAATTGCCTAACATCCGTGTTTGAGGCAGCTTCTCTTGGTGAAAAAGTACAGGGAGACAGAGGTCATGTACATATTTTTAGGCTTCAGTGTTTCTCTTATTTTTGGTGTTTTTATTTATTTTACAGTAATGATGCGATGTGGGGAACAGTGTACATATGCAAATGAGACAGAATGTGTGTGTGTGTGTGTGTGTGTGTGTGTGTGTGCATGCTCCTTTGCATGCATCTCCTTTTCCTAACCATCCGGCATGACTGATCTGCTTTACAAACAAACAGGCACACACAGGCACACATACTGTCAACTCATACAGCCCAAAATAGACCCCATACAGGCCATAATATAACTTAACATAATATTTGACTTTTGGTGGTAAGGATGACTGTACAGAGCTTTGTGACATCTCTCTCTCTCTCTCTCTCTCTCTCTCTCTCTCCCCCCCTCCTTCTTCTTCTTTCAGCCATTAAGGAGAAGTACAGTGACTGGACTGAATTTCTCATCCAGGAGCTGACAGGGTCACGCACCGCACCAGCAAACCTGCTGGAGGGGGTGAGTTTGTTTGTCTGAACTTAGTAAAAATTCAAATATGTTACTTAGCTGTTCTTTTTCTAACCTCACTTAGCTTTTCAGGTTTTTTTTTTTAAACCTTACTTAGCTTTTTTTTTTTTAACTCTTTTTTTTTTGCTTTTCTCAGCTTCTGTGTTTCAGTTGTAAAGAGCAAAACTACAGTATTACAACAATTAATACATTTTGGTAGTGACAGATAAGTGAAAAAATATACTCCTGTGTTGGACTGGTCATTACTGAGATTGAGGATAAAACAAAACATAAAGTCTCTTTTGTCTCACACACTTTCTCCTTCAGCCTCTGCGTGGTAAGAACACTGTGGATCTGATTGTGCCAGGCTGTGTGATGGAGATCCGGGATTTGTGTGATCCACATATCTACTGGGCGGTGCGAGTTGAGAAGAACGTCGGAGGACGTCTGTGTCTGAGTTACGTGGGGCTGGATGACCCCGCCCACTACATTTGGATCTTTTACCTTGATGACAGGCTCCGTCCCCTAGGCTGGGCCAATGAGAACCACCTGGTTATGGAACCGCCCACAGGTAATGGTACCACCCCTCTGACAGAACA
>NC_044495.1:30104710-30122210 GCF_902362185.1 Chanos chanos
CTGGTGTTTGAAGAATGGGGTTGGACTAGAGAGACCCAAAGGTGGGGCTAAAGAGCTCTTCTGTGACAGTCTGTGTTCTCAGTGTTAAGAACTTTGCCTAGACATGTGATCAGATTACACTTTAGGATATTGCTGCAATGTTAGTTTCTTTAAATAATGAAGATTCCATAACTTACCAAAAAGCTAAAGAATTTAAAGCATAAAATTGAAGCATATCAATGAAAATGTTCTGTTTTGAAGTGTCTGACTAGTGTGCATGTGCTTGTTTAATTCAGTAATGCTCAATTCATTGTCAAACTCTCTCAAGAGTAGATGTGAGAATAGAAGATTTATAGAACACTAAAACCCTGTTCATCCAGTCTCTGGCTAATCACATTCCCTTCTTATGAAACACTTGTGGTGAAACAACACCAATTTGGGAAAACATCTCATAGGCACCCTTGGTTATTTTAGACTGGTTCATGAGTACCACAAATAGGCAAAGATTGCACACTGTATAGAACTGAACTTGGAAATCATTGACTTCCAAAGAAGAGAAATATCTCTATATTTGGTAAGAGTCTCTGTCTCTGCTACATAGTTGCCAGCCCAGAAAAGCTACAACATACAACACAAATCCTTTTTTAACCCACTAGATCTAATGGCAAAAACCAAATAAGTGCAGTGCCTATTTTTGTCCAGTGTTTGATGTTATGTTAAGACGCTGACTGGGTTCATATACACAGGGAGAGAACCATATCCCTGTCTGGTATTCGCAGCCTTACCTACCTTTCTTACTCAGTGACGTGTTGTAGCTGAATAAGCCGCTGTGTTTAGCCTTTCAGTTTAGTGTAGTCCTCACTGACAGAGCACTCACACTCTCTCATAGCTTTAAGAACAAATAAGACTGAAGCTACAAAAGGTGATTTCTTCAAAAAAGTGCTTAAGAATGTTGGTGAAGTTTAAGATTGACGTTCAAGGACTTACTACCATAACACTTTGTTTTTTTCCCTTTCTTACAGATGCACAATTGTTGTGAATTCATTCTTATTAATTCATTTTCTCAATTTGTTCACCCTAATGTGCTGGTTCTACTTTTGATTATAGCTCTCTCTCTCTCTCCCTTAGGTTTTCTTTCTCAGGACTTTGACTGGGCTGACTACCTGAAACAGAGTGGAACTGAAGCTGCCCCAGACACTTGTTTCCCCAAAGTAAGAAAAAAAACATTCTCTCAATGTCCCCAGCACTGGAATATCTTTGCCTTTTTGTGAGATGGATGCCTTTAATGGACCTGTTTGTTACAGCTTTTCTTACCATTAGAGAATGTGAATGGGAATGAGCCGTGTGTAGCTATGATTCAGACATCATCCTAAATAAATGAGTGCACTGCACAGAAACAGTTTGTGATCTAAGCCTCTTCTTGCTTGTTTATGTTCATTTGGTGGCCTCTGTTTTGTGTAATTTGGTGGCCTCTGTTTTGTGTAATTAGGCAGTGTCTATAGCTGGGATGCATGAAATGACCTATTTGTCTTTCTGTGTGTGTGTGTGTGTGTGTGTGTGTGTAGGCATCTCTGAGTCAGGGATTCTGTAAGGACATGTGGTTAGAAGCTGTGAACCCCATGCAGCCTGCAGAACTCTGCGTTGCACGTATTACTCAGGTCAAAGGTCGTCTGCTCTGGCTCAAACTAGAAGGTGAGATGGTGTATGTGTGTGTACGTGTGTGTGTGTGTGTGTGTGTGTGTGTGTGTTTGGTCCGTGCTGTGCAGGATCTGAAGCTGTGACCCCAGCGCTGTGAGGCCAGGTATCATGCCCAGTGAGCTTGCGGCTCATTTGAGGCATGGTCACCAGCACATCCTTTGAGCTTAGGGGAAAGATTTTTTTTTATCTACAGTTCACACACACTTCATTTGATCTCATCAGTAAAGCTCTCCTCTGTTCACAGGTTTGACCAAGCCTCTTTCAGAATGTATTGTGGATGTTGAGAGTATGGATGTCTTCCCTGTGGGTTGGTGCGAAGCAAACGGCTACCCACTAACACCACTGCTTAAACCTGTCTGTGAGTGACACTTCTACCCTTCACTCCACCCCCACTTTCCTGTCCCGTTTCATTTACATGTTATGTTAATAAATATGAAGCATATGAAGAGTGTCTAACATGACCAGGTATTTACACTTAGTCTTTACTCACGCAAATAAAGAAAAATATTTGCTTTATACGCGGTGAAAATCTGAGAATCACATATCTTTCTTTCAGCCATTGAAAACACATGTCGTTTAATGCCTAAACAGAGGAAAATGACTTCCCAATACTTTTCTCCCAATGGCTGCATCCATTAATGACTGCAGTACCTACTGTTAGAGCATTTGGGGTGTGTGTGTGTGCGCGCGCGTGTGTGTGTGTTTGAGTAATGGTTTTCCAATGTATATTTCAGGTCAGTCACAGAAGAAAATTGCAGTGGTTCAGCCAGAGAAACAGTGAGTGTACTGGAATCATTCTTCTGTTTCACGCCTGTGAAAGCCATCATTCATGATATCTCAATCCTGTGACATCCGTCATAATATTTCAAGGGAAAAACTAAATCCTGATTGTCCGGTTTGCCCCTTTTCTTGTTCAGCTGTGTGGAATTGTAACGCGGTTATGTGTCAGGCTTAGACAGAGAGGTTTTTGTCATCCTTTCATCAGCAAATTCTATATGCTACTCACACTCTTTTTGAGAGTTTGAAATGCTTACAATGGTATGAAATCACTTTGGTTTATCAACACATGTATTGTTAATTACCTCTTTGAAAACTATCTTGAATGTGAAGAATTAACATAGAATTTCATCATTTTAGTAAGTATGAAGCATGTGTGTTCTACACATTCATTTTTAGATGCAGATATGTGTACTGTTATCTTTACCACTTGACTGATGAATGTGATGGGTTATTTGACTGATGGATGATTGTGCTGTTTCTTTTCTCTTCAGGTTGCTTCCTCCACCCCCTGTTGAGACTAGCCCTCTCAACCTGACTCAGCCTGTTGCCATGGATACAGGTTCTTCATGTTTCCTACATATTTGTGACATATTTTCTCTGTTTTCATGGACCTAGACATTAATGTCTTGTGACAGACCAGGCATTGACTTCAGGATAGCGACCTTAGTCAGTCAGTCACTGATGAACCACATTCCATGGATGCTCAAAACCTCGAGTCATCTCCACTCACTCTGTTCTCTATTAATAATCAGCATGTGTGGTATCTAATGCCTGACAAATACAATCAAGTTTTGGTCAAATTCCATAACTTGTGAAGATCAAACCTGATGTTTAGGACAAACTGTTAAGCTTGGTGGACTTCACTGTCAGCTTGC
The DNA here is from genome assembly GCF_902362185.1 of Chanos chanos. Taxonomy (NCBI): domain Eukaryota; kingdom Metazoa; phylum Chordata; class Actinopteri; order Gonorynchiformes; family Chanidae; genus Chanos; species Chanos chanos. The sequence goes on from NC_044495.1 coordinate 30,108,043, forward strand.
TCAGACAATCCTTAAGCAAGTGGACAGTAATTACTTAGCTGGAATAGCAGTTCAGTGTTTCAATTTGAAAAGAACTGAGTTATCAGTACTAGAAACTCTTCATAAATAAATTTGTGTTGGGTATGTCCACCCCTCTTTGTTCATATAGCTTCAGTAAATGGGAAGTACAGCTGCTCTCAGATCTTTGTGAATCACCGCTGTTTCTCTGGGCCGTATCTGAACAAGGGACGCATCGCTGAGCTGCCGCAGACTGTCGGGCCGGGGAAATGCACACTTGTTCTCAAAGAGGTAGGAATCATAATATCTACAAAATACATCAGAGTGTCTTTTAAATATGAGTGAGAATCGTTTAATCGCTTGGTTTGGGTGAAATTTGTGTGTGTGTGTGTGTGTTTGTGTGTGTGTGTCATTCCATGATGCTTTAGGAGGTTTGATGGGTGAGTTTGATGTGTCTCTCCCCTGCAGGTTCTAACGATGTTGATAAATTCAGCCTATAAACCAGGCCGTGTGCTCAGAGAGCTACAGATGGTGGAAGACTCACAATGGAACTGTCAGGAGGAAACACTCAAAGCCAAGTATGGTGACCACACACACACACAGACACACACACAACTATGCCATAGTCTTTTGTTCTCTCACACTCTAAGTATGTCTAAGAGTGTGTGTGTGTGTGTGTGTGTGTGTGTGTGTGTGTGTGTGTGTGCGCGCACGCATTTGTGTAAGGTTAATACTAGAATATAAAATCGTTAAATTTAGCAGTACTATACAACAGAATGACACATTATGTTTTTATAATGAGGTTTTAACATGGTTGATATGCATACTAATGCATATGCAAATAGCAGAAGAAAATGCCTTATCTCCATAGTGATTTTTTCATGGTATTGCTTGGTGGTTGTTTAAAGCTGGTATCAATTTTATGCCCCTGTTTCTTTGCTGTACAGGTATAAAGGGAAAACCTACAGATCAAGTGTGCGTATTGTGCGCACAGCTGATCAGGTGACAGAGTTTTGTCGAAGAGTGTGTGTGACTCTGCAGTGCTGTCCCAATCTGTTTGGCCCCACGCAAGTGTCTGACAAATGCCCCGAGAACTGCTCCATCCAGACCAAAACCAAATACAGTGAGTGTGTGTGTGTGTGCATTTGCATGTTCTTACTTCTATGGAAACAGCAACATGCTGCAGCTGCAGATTGTTGCTGAATAAAGTGTGTGAGTTTGTGTGTGTGTGTGTGTGTGTGTGTGTGTGTGTGTAGAGGGCTGGGGTTAAAGAGGTGTTTGAAATTCTCTTTTAGAATGAAAATGACACTCTTCTGAAACCGAGGTATCATTTTCTCACTAAAAACATGCTAGCTTGAGTAAACACACGCACTTGTGTGGGTGGGTTCAGAGCATAAACACACTCATTAACTTGTGTGAACACTGGCCCGTGTGTACCTCATACAAAAATGTTTGAAGTATTTATCTGTAAATTTTTCTATAGAGTTTGTTGTGTACGAAGTACGTGTTAAATCATGTGCATTGTGTGTGTGTGTGTGTGTGTGTGTGTGTCTCTGTGTAGCATATTATTATGGTAAGAAAAGGAAAGTGGGTAGGCCCAGTTTGGGGGAGAACTCTCAGGAAAGAGAGATGGCCAAACCAACACGGCGCCGGAAGAAACGCAAAGCCATCTTTGTGCAGAAGAAACGGCGTTCGTCTGTGGTGGAATACCAAACAAAAGAGTCACCTCAGGTCACAACCGCACTGAAATTACTTTCATTTTTCATTCATACTTGTCCACAGACAACCACCAACGTCTTGCTTTCTCTTTGCAGGACAGTGATTATTACGATGAAGAAGATGATGATGGTGTTGAGGTGTCAGGTAGTGAGGAAGGTTCGAGCTCGGAACCACGTGCGGAGGTAGAGGTCTCGGGTCGAGGAAGACCTCGCCGCCAGTCAACCCAGTCTGTCCCTGTCGCACACCGGCCCTCTCACCAGAGAACCACACACTCCCTCTCCTACAGCCAGAACCAACCTGCCAAAAACACACACCCAAAGGTGAAACACACGCACACACACACACATGCCCCCAGGCACATCATCAAACAGACCCACTCTGTCTTAAACCTTTTTGTCTGAAAAAAGTATCTATTATCTTTTTTAAGAAGTCGTGTCATGTTTGCGTGTGTGTGTGCGTGTGTGTGTGTGTGTGTGACTCTGTCTCTGTACAGACAGAGTATACCGAGGAGGAGGACAGGCTGATTTTGGACAGTAATCCTTTGGAGTGGAGTGTATCTGATGTGGTCCAATTCATCCAGTCTACTGACTGTGCGTCTCTAGCAAAGATATTCCAGGAGCAGGTGCATACATATACAAAAAGCATAAAAACATTACAAAACATTCTATAAATGTTCATTGTTCATCAAAACCAATCACTTTTATGATTGTACTTCTCTCGCTCTCTATCTGTCTCTTGCTTTCTGTCTCTCTCTCTCTCTCTCTCTCCTTCTCGCTCTCTCTCTCTCTCTCTCTCTTGCTGTAGGACATTGATGGACAGGCTCTGCTGTTATTGACTCTACCAACAGTTCAGGAGTGTATGGATCTGAAGTTGGGGCCAGCCATTAAACTCTGTCACCAGATTGAGAGAGTCAAAGTGGCCTTTTATTCCCAATATGCTAACTGAGAGACTCACTCACCTCCCACTCTAACAGGGTGTTCAGCGAGCAGATCCAGTCATCCCTCAGGGCTAAAAATGAACAACCTTTGCCTTTATGGAGAAAAACACCACACTCGATTGTAGAATGAAGGAGCCATAAGTTGAATCTGGTCACCTCTAGATTCAGAGCTGGAACTATACGTTTTCACCTCTTCTCAGAGGCCAAGTGAGACAAACATGTAAAGAAGAACTGTCAGAAGATGGCCTGAATTGTCACCCTACACAGGAAGAGGAAGAGTAACAAAAGAGAAAAAAGATTTTGGTTCTTCTAAATGCCATACAGCCGTCCTGTTAGCTCTCTGGGAGTTTAATAAAAGTCTGTTTTTTCAACATGGATCCTTTCCAGATCCAGACAGAGTATGAGGCTGAAGATGGTCCAAGTTTAACACCAGATTGAATTTCCGTTTTCCAGATTAAATGAGATTCTAAATTTAAGGCCTTTGAAGCCATTTTCTCTCAGTGGAAAAGAAGCTACTGTGTGTATCATATGAACCATTTCTGCTGTATTTTTCATGTCGTTTTTTTTGTTTATCTAAAATCTGAAATTATATTTATATTTCTCATCTGTACTATTTTTATTAGATCATTTTATGAGATGAACCTATCGGATTATGTAGTGAGGCAATACATTTCTGGTATTTATCACCATGTATGGTTTGTTCTGATGAAAATGTGAAGATTGTTATGTGAAAGATTAGAGCTCCAGGACATCAGGACAGCAGATGGAGGAGAGAGTCAAACTCAGGTGTTTGTGGTTCTAAGTAACCTTATCTCTCTGTGTACTAGCTGCAACTAGAGTCCTCTTACAAAGAGGTGTGTGTGTATGTGTGAGCATGTGTGTATGCAAATGTGTATGTGTCGGTGTGAGTGTTTTTGTTTATCCGTTTGTGTGTTATTACAGTGCCTTTTGGATTTATTTGCACTCTTAAAATAAATAAGAACAACTTTTATTTATGAGAAAATAATATGATAAGCAAGCTATATTGCTAGAAGTGTCATGAAAGGTTTTGAGAGAATGGAAAACTGTGTTGAGATGCATCCACAGCATATCTTCTTGATTCAGGTATAGATATAAGGATAGATAGATAGATAGATAGATAGATAGATAGATAGATAGATAGATAGATAGATAGATAGATAGATAGATAGATAGATAGATAGATAGATAGATTGATTGATTGATTGATTGATTGATTGACTGACTGATTTATTGGCTGGTTGATTGAGTAATATTGAGTGCTTGTGTTACTGGATTTACAGCACCGGTCTGGGTCTGGACTGGTTTTCTAAGCCTGTATGTTGTTTTGAATACAGTTAAAAACTCTTTTGATGATAGACTCTCAGTACATATTTCAGCTGCATTCACGTCTCCTCCCAGTGAAGAGAAACAAAAGAAAACAAAAAAACACACACTACAGAAGTGATTACAATTAGAGAATATTAATCAAAATATATGTTAGGCATGAATGTACAATGGTCTGTAGAAAGTGTTTGTAATAGAACTTCAAACCCAGTATCTTGACTGTGCTCTCTCTTGTCACTAAAGCCATTACTCTCAGAAACTGACATGCTCTAATAGGCATAACCAGTCTGAGCAGTTTTACCAGGAAAAATGTATTGTGTACAGGGAACGTGTAAGGCTATGCAGCAAGCAGAGATTGCAAAAAGCCCTCAACTCCATAAAACAGACCGTTAGCATCTATATACTGAGTAGGCTTGGATACCTAGCTTGTATAGAGAGTCATTCTTGGGAGTTGTTGTAAGTCTTCAAACCCTTTCAAATATAAGATAACAGTATAGATAAACAGCACTGTGATTCATGGGATTGAATGCATGACCAGGAGCTGAAAACATAAAATAGTTTGAAGTTGGAGTGAGGCAATATTTACACTCTTCGAGTAAGAGAATAAGCAGAAGAGAAAGCCACATATCCCCTCCCAGAGAGGGCAGCACAAAAGAGGAAGTGGACCAAACTGCCTGCCAAGTCATTATCCCAATGTATTGCTACACCGCAACTTACCAAAAAAAGATTAGACATTAAAGAGTTACCTTGTCGTGGCTTAATAAGATGATATGCGGAATAAAATTGACCCGTTCTTGATCGAGGTATGATATTTCTGGCATTTTCTTCAGCTCATAAATCTCACATTTCGGTTATTACCACAAGTTTTCAAGTTTTGTAGAAAATTTTGCTTTCAAAGTTTTTTTTTAAAGATGTGTTCTAAATCTTTGATGATAGCACTCAAGTCAATAGTTGATGTTTCCAGCAAAGTTGACCTAAGTTATATATATATATACCTTTTTGTACCAAGTGACAGAAAACACTGTCATTGTAAAGCTACCAAGGCTTCAAATGAATGTCTGCAATGTCGGTTTGTACGTGTTTAGCTATGTTTACCATCATTTTAGTTGTGTATACCCAAAAGACAAAAATATTGTGGGAACACATTTTTTTTTTATTGTTTATATTCATCCAAGTTTGAATTAGCAAAGGGACAGTATATTGTCCTAACAGCACAGTGTGAACCAATACACAAAAAGAGCCAAAAAGTGTTCAACTGGTATTTCTCAAATTTACACACACACACACACACACACACCAATGAAACACAGCAGCAGCTGTATAAAGACATCATTGAAGATTGTCTGATGTGATGAAACATGTCAGGGATGTTTGTATTTTCTTCTGAGAAACACAATGTATTTAAATGCTACTATAGTTTTCATCTCCAAACAACAGGACTTAGTACTCATATATGTACAATGTCCAAGGTTTTAATTAATGATTAACTGTGCCACAGTCTTTTTGTAATATAACAAATAATGTAAAACTTATCTCTATGCAAAAATGCACAGGCAAGTTTTAATAACTTTCTATTTATGTTCATCTTTTTTTTTCTTTTTTTTTTTTCTTTAATGAATACATTTGTTGAGGAATATTGCAAACACTGTACATTAAATCCAATGAGCACTTCCGTGGGGTTTTGACTGCTTCACTCAAAGATTACATACATATGAGAGGAACAGGAGTAAGGCTCTTAGAACAGTGCTGCCAACTGGCGTTTGGAGGAAGGGGATTACCTGAAGTCAGTGGGATGACTTGTGTAAACAGCTTAGTTGTATTTGAATTTACCGGAAGCATGATGTCAGGTATGATGCAATGTACATATATGACTGTCATATCTTGTGTTGCACAATCATACCGTAAATGAAGTTGATTAGGGCAAATGGAGAATAAAACTAGGATAACTTAGACGTGGAGTTGTTCGCTGGTATCTCATAGTGGTTTAATGTCAAGACCTCCTTGTCTTAGGAGAAGTACAATAGACTAAAATGGCAAGGGGGGGATTAGGAAGAGGAGGAATTTTGCAAGTTTTTAACATGGAAGCAGATAGGCAGAGGGTGTGTATTTATGCAGGTGTAGACTGCACGGACAGGTGGAGATATGGGCATGATCTTTGTCCCCAACGGACATTCTTAATAACACCATTAAAAGTACATCTGTGTGCATGTGGGAAAGAGACAGGAACTGGATAAAATACATGATTAATTATGTGTATTACATGAAGATGAATAATTTTCAATCCTTCCCTCAGCTACTTATATTTGGTCTGCTTTTTTCCTTGTGGAAAAGGTTGATAGCTTTATCCCTTTAGGTCCTAATTCCCTCTCACTCTTATCACACACTAAGTAATGTAGTCCGACTGCATACACACAAAGATGGAGCATATGCTCAGCAAAACTCAGTAGTTTTGTGCAGATTCAACCATGAAGAAGTTAAATACGACTGGCTCTAAAATTGTCAATCACCTCATAGACGATCTTTCTCCCCTGCCCAACTCCCAAACTCGTTAAGAATTTTAATCATCAGCACATAATGTTCCTTGAAAGGGGTCCTACATGGTTTTCATACTAAGGAACAAAGGGTGTTGTTTGTGAGCCTTTTAACGAGTGTATTGTTTCTGAAAGATGTTTTGGGCTGTAATTTTCCTTTTGTCTTCTCACCACCCTCAGTTGCCAAGAGTTTAGGGAGAGAGAGGATGGAATACTTGAGTGGACTGCTACGTTTTATCATAATGCTTTTTGTAAAAAGAAAAAAAGAAACAGAAAAGACAAGACAAAGAACGGATGGTACAGCATATGGGTACACGTTACCTTTCACTCAGATAACATTCTCAAATCAAATTTATAATGTAACAAATAGGAGCTAAAATAAAACAAAAAGTTCTCCTACACCCACATTTCCTTGAAATGTCTGAGGAAGTGCAGTTTCTTTAGAAATCAAACTTATTGGTCAGCTACACGCAGACATAGTGAAATCATACAGCGTAACTATTTTAAAATAGTGCTGCCTGGCAACAGCAAGAGATTTCAAGTGAAGCTTTTACTGGCAGCATTAATGGAGGATATGCTTGATAAAAGGCAAAATAAAACATGACTCATTCAATAAAGAGACACCTTTATGAATGAACTCATATGATAGGAAAAAAATATACTCGTGCAAATTAACTTGGGCCATAACTTCCACAGCACACCGGATATGTTTTGTGGAAAATGTCTCACACATTTGAAGCAAAAATGCTGAGGTAATCTTAACATAGTAAAGTGTTAAGAAGTGTTTCACACCTTCAGTCTTCATTATTTCCCTAAAGATTGGACAAGCTTGCAATTCCGCTACCAGGGAACAATATCTTTGCACGTTTCATACTAACAACTTGCCTTTTTTATTTTATAGAAAAGAAGAGAGAATCTTGTTACCAGAATATTCACCAACATGTCTCTACTAATGTCAGAAAATGTTTTAAAAAAGCAATAATTGTCAAGAGTAGCAAACCTATCAAAAACAAACCACAGTCTCCTGTCTGCATGACCCAGTGAGCACTCTGAGGATCACAGCACACTCACTGCTGGTTTCATACCCACCTTCTCAGTTAACATATTGGTTCAGTGTGCCCTTATGTACACATATTACAATCATATGCACATACTGCAGTCGTCGTATCCTTTAAACACAGCATTGTAACACAAACTCATGCCTTCCAAAATGTGAAGAATGTGTGTTTGTGTGTGCACAAAAGTTTATGCATGGTTTGTCGCTGGGTTAACCACAAAGCTTCTTCTCACACTGATACCCGGAACTAGGTCGTCAGCCTTGTGCTGGTGGGGGTTGGGGGGAGGGGGAGGGGGAGGGGCTGTGGCTGAGAGAAGACACCGGGTCTGACTTGAGCAGCTTGATAATTTGCATCCTTTTTGTCTGTTTTCTAGAATGAAGAAAAAATGCATTCACCCATAGACACTGGATTTTACCAAGTCATGTTAACAATGATTGTTTCCATTTCTTTCCTCATACTTCTTTTCTTACATTCCTTATCTGCACAGTAAAAACTAATGTGAAATTCTGCTCTTCTTTGTCATTCTTTGTCATCTTAGAGAGAAACTGATACAGTTAAGGTCAAAATTACCACCATATTCGGTGCAATATTGGGGGCAATGTTATACATAGTGATACTGCTGTCACATAAGTCAAAATTTATCAAAACACCTTCACAATATCCTATTTCTGATTAAGGCCAGCCAAAACAAATGTTATTCAAATTTGTGTGTTGATACTGTAGTTGGTGGTTGTCCTTTTTTCAGATTTTGAAGTGAAGAACATTTTGAACATTAAAGGGCATCAGCTTTCTCACCGGTCACTTACCCCTTTCTGGTGTCCAAAGCGCGAATATGATTTCTACACACAATTTCTACACACATTCTTGTGCTGTTTTTCCATAGCTGTGGCAGGACAATGCCTTTACTAAAGTTCCATCGTTTGACATTAGTCATACTGACTTCGTTGACTCATTTACTGAAATGACTAAGCATGTGAAAAACCACTGAAAAAAGCAGGCCACTTCTACGCCATCTGGTGTGTGCGTGCGCCCGCGTGTTTGTGCATTTGTGCTTTGCCTGGCTAAGTCATCGTTGTATGCGCACATTTCAACAATCTAACCATTTTAATTAACATGTTTTTTTGTCAGCCTCTCACTGTTTTTCTCCCCTTATCAGCTGCAGCGTATCCCTTTACTCTCTTTGACTCTTTTCCAGAGTAGCACGCACCCTTAACAAGGGTTTGTTAAGCTTTCGTCAGACTGCTGAGTTTGCTGGACAGTTCTGCCAGTTTTTCTGCAGAACAGCGGGGCGGCAGGAGGGGAATTACACTGACGCCTGTGTGCAAAACGCCACATCTGATTTTCCGTGTTGGCAGTGGACCCCGCCAATAATTCTGACTTAAACATATCTGAGACGTATAAAATGGATTAAAAGGTGTTTAATCAAGCATACAGGCCCCACGTGATTATCTGCTAATTGCCGAAGTGAATGCGAATCTCTTTTGAATAGGCTAAGAACTGGGAACAGACAGTTTAGAACACGTACCTGTGCTCTCGGTTGAAATGCATGACAGTTATTCCTAAATTATTCGTAAAATTCGTGATACGATTTTTTCTGTTTTGACACACACGCTGACAAGAGTAACTTTCATTTTTGCGTAACACCACGTTTTAGATATAGATACAAAATGTCATAAGCACTACAGAAGTCAGTCAAACAGTCAAATAGCGTCATTAAATTCACAGTTCTCTAGAAGCACTTCTGCAAAAAAGTCACATTTTTTTTCTGAAGCTACTCAACAAAACAACGATTAACAGTCTAGTTTCTCTATAGTTCATGGGAGACTGCTAATTGGAGACAATTCCATTTCTCCGCGTCAAAGCATCTCAGCAAAAAAAAATCTGAGATTCTTAACATTGGTATTTCAATAACCACACTTTTCAGTTGGCAACGAGAGTGTGATTTTTGTAAAAACCTGTAGAAGTTTTCAATGATTTTACTTTGCGATTAGTCTCACCAAAATAAGTGTCCTTTCGAAACAAGAATGACCGAAGTATTGTGCACGTAGCTCATGTAGGCTACATAGAAACGTAGGCTATGTAATGAACGTACATGATGCATCTGAGATTAGATTAAAATGTATGTAAATATCTATATCTTAATATTATAATTGCATGTATCTTATAAGGTAGACATAGAAATGATGTTACAGCTCTTGGTACGTATTCAGTCATAGTGGAGGCCTTCGTGTCTATTGGAAAAGGAACGCTTTTACCAGTCCAACGGCACAAAGCGAAACATGCCTGTTGACCAGCATAGAGCGGAACTCAGGGTGACCTCATTTCTTTTGGCCTTTGGGGAATGTTTTACAAAAATATAATATCACAGAGGCAGAGTAAACAATGCCCACACAATGAATGAATAAATCCAAGGCAAGGCTGACACTTAAAAAAAAAAATAACAGAGGGAGAGAGAGAGTACTAACAGGCTGACGGATAAAGATGTATTAAATGACTGAACAATTTAGATTAAAAGATTGCTCATAATTAAAGATGGAATTGACAAATAATTTTAAGAAAAGACACCTGAGTACATAAGGTACAGGGTTTTCATACCATAATTTTCCATCACTGGATTGTATTTGACCTCACAGCAATATGAAAACAGAGAGGAGTGGGTGGAGAGAAAGCAAAAGGAGGTATACAGCTTAATGTGGTGTTTTTTATGCATTATTGATGTACTGTGAGTTTTGCTCAGCATTTTTCTCTGTTCTTATTTTTCAGACACAGAGGCCATCCTGGGAACACATATGTATGCTGGAATAAAAAATTGCAGATACAAAAGGGGAAGAAAGAGTAACTATAGAGTAAGTACTGTGGTCTCCATTGGCTTTCACTTAAATAGTTTTTGACCACTGTGACAAATGATAACCGCAATAAATAAATTAATAGTACAATTGAACAACTTTATATGCTTTGATGTCCACTTCTACAGAGTTAAACTAATTCATCAGTGTTAATTACTTTGCCAGTTGTCACACACACTCTAGGATATAGCTAGTTATCACAGCAATGTTATCACAGTAACGCTAACACAACTGGCTCACCAAACACACACACTCTTTTATACCAACAGTATGTGTGTCTGCATAGGTCCTTGTATGCACACAGTATACGCACACACATGTATGTGAGTGGTGCACCATGTGTTAGTATTTTGTAGGACTCTTGGTCAGTCAGTGTGGTGTGTGGATGACCAGAGGAAAGAAACTCTACTCTGCCTTATGCTCTGAGCTATTTTTAAATAACAGAAAAAAATCCATGCTGCTCATTAAAGACCAACACACCTGAACTTCATTTTATTCACTTTACTCAGTTCTTATTTGTAAACATTCAAGATGCTGTGTTCCACTGAAAAATTCTTGTTGCTTTTAGTCCTAAAAGCTGTATTTCAAATCTCTGGTATTTAAGGCCAATTACAAGTCACCTAAAATTGGTGAACCTTATACCTTGTGAGCAACAGTTGAACAGTTGGAAATGGTTGGAAGTTGCACAGAGTTTGGCAGTGGTGAAGCGAAGCTGGGCAAAGTTAGGGAATGACCACACCTTTTTTTTTTTTACTTCATTACATTTACTGCATTATTACTTTTCAAGTCTTAAGAGCATGGTTCATCTTTCTTCTCAACATACACACACACACTGACCCACACACACAAGGTGGGACCATAAATGAAAGAAAAAAGAAATGAATGTTGCATGAGGACTGAAGTGGTTCACTCTGTAATATCTGTAATCATGGAGAGGTAGAGAGAGCAAAAATGAGAAATGGGAGGAGAGTGAAGAAGGCTTTCAATTGCACTTACCATATATGAGCATGCCTGTCCATGCATAAATGTGTATTTTTGTCCAAAAAGAGCATTTTGTTGGAATCTACTAGACAGCCATTCATTCATTGTTTCACACCACTACATTCTACATTCATATTCTGTCTCATTTCCCTTACTTGTCCTCTCGTCCACAATTTATTGAAGTGTTTGCTAAATTCTTGGTGTGTCTAAGATAGAGGACTGTCTTATTCCTGTACACTGTATGCCTCCTTTCCATTTTTCCCTTTATGCTGCAAAAACCTAAAACCCTATTTCACACGCTCACTTCAGCACAAAGTCAGTTTATTTTACATGACTATTTGTTGCCAGCCAGGTACTAAAGTTTATTTCTGACTGGCTCAAGTTAATCTCAGGCAGTAAAAACTTGTGTGTGCTCTCGAAGTAATTCATGCATTATTAGAGATTGATCTCATATCAGCTGATATTTGGAGGACCGCTACAGATCACTTTAAAATTCTGTTTCACCATGATAATTGCCCACATCAATCAATTTGCTCTTGTGGTTTAGTCTGTAAAGAGTGTGAACGACATAGAGAGATGCTTGTTTGCCTTATTTTGTCATAAAGCTTCATCTCCTGTGCGTGAGCTCCCGCTGCTGGCTGGAGTGTGTCACGTGAGCCAAACTCACATTGCCCTGTCCTCTCCTTCACGCAATTACTCACAAATTCTTTCACATCAGAAAGTATCTTATACCGCGTAGGAGACAGATCATTAGACATAATAAGTGTATAGACATATACATATTTACATGGTGATAGGTGGGACACTGGATATAGCTTGAATCCTAGTTTTAAAACACATTCTCCTTTCTGAAGTTAGAACAATACTTTCACTATGTCACAGTGCACCTGAAAGCTGAAATGATAAATGGTAAATAATTTTCCACGTAATCAGCCATGGCAAAAAAAGACACCTGTCGGCTTCAAAGTCCCTGTCATGAAGTGCAAAAGACGGTGCAGCATTAGTGCTGTCCAGTAGATGGCAGTATATAGCGGCTTTAACCCTCAACAAACTATTTATGTTTTAGGTACAAAACCACATTTGTGATAAGAAACGTTCAGTAATATATCCTACATCTGTGGTGCAAAAAGGCCAAACCTGTGCATTTCAGATGTCAGATAGCTCTGACTCTTTTCAGACATAATACCAAATGCTAAACTAATTTATGTCTTTGCAAAAGACTTTTCCGCCGTTCTAATATATATTCACGCGAACACATGTGCTGACAGAGCAATATGATGCGTTTACGAAAATTTACGACGTAATATTTACCAAAACAGATTGAAGGAGACAAGGAACAGCACAACAGTTCATGCTTCTTACGGTTCACAAATGCTCATAGTTCTGTCTCTTGGCCCATTAATTTCACAAATAACAATTCATCTGTTTCCATTTAATGGAATAGACTATTCGCTTGAGATGTGTTTTGTTTTCCGCTCGACTGGTTTCATCGAGTTCTTCTAAGTGAGGGGCGGGGATGGGGGCTGGTTGTGAGTAGAGGCACTACAGTGTAGCGTTCTCTCTCTTAGCTTTCACATTCACACACACGCACACGCACACACACACACACACACAAATTCTGTGTGAGTTTATAGTGGGTCTCCCTTTATTACAACCTGAGTAGCCCATGTGAGCTGGACCATTCATCATCTGTAACGGTGAGCTCTCCCTGTTGTATTTTGTGACTAAGTTGCTCTTACACGTAATAAGCTGTGTCGTTCAAATGCTTTGTTTTCTGTACTTGAAAAGCTGAAGATACTGTCAGCTTGCAGAGTTATATAGTGTGTATAGTGTGTAAACTGCTTTAACTGAGAGATGACAGATGATTTTTTGTTTTCATTTGTTTTTGTTTCCAGCAGTGAAACAAGTGAAGTTAGTTATCGGAAATCGTGTGGGAAATTGTTGAAGATTCATAGGATTTCTGTTGATGACTCAGATTATAAAACTTTTTTGAATTTTAAAACATCCAAGATTGTACAGTTACTTTTGAGAAATACATTTCACTAAGTGTGTTGCAAAGTCCTGGCTGACACAGATTTCTGTGCATTATTGGTCTGTCGCCTCTACATAAGACTGGATTTCGACTGCACAGAAGGATTTGAGGCCTTATCCTTCAGTTGGTTGGGTTGCTCGAATGGGAGAGGAGGATTATTAAGGTTTTACATTTTGTGTGTTAGTGCTGGCCTTAGAACAACTAGTGACGCATTTCTACTCTTAACATTTTTGTCCCATACTCACAGAGCTTCACTGAGAGATTGATGCAGAAGTCGTTCTGTAGCGACTTGAAAGACACACACTACAGAGTGAGAGAGAGAGGGTTAGATTGCTTTTTGAACTCTTTCGGACGGGCTACTTCTTCATCTTTGTCCTATTGTTAAAGCCTGAGGTCTGCCTGGGAAAAAGACCTAAGAAAGAAAGACACAAGTAGACAAAACAAAACCAGGTGGTCATCGGAATTTGAGGCTTGAACTCGAAGATCAAGTTATATCAGACCTTAGACCAAAACAGCCTAAGGTTTGATATAAGAAAGATGGCTTAAGAATGAACAGCATTGTGTAGGTAGTCCATCCCAGGAGTAAATGATAGGGCTGAGGACCATAAAATGTCCTTGATTGTTATCTGTTGTCCTATTCATGTAACAGATGTGGACTACCAATGCAGCTAACACTAAACTAGTGGCAGCTTGTTATTTGTCCTGATACTAGCAATTCCTCTG
>NC_044495.1:30127210-30137210 GCF_902362185.1 Chanos chanos
AAAGAGCTGAAAACAAAATGACTCATGGATGGAAAGACAGATAAGATTCCTCACATGGTCACCACAGAGATACTAAGATAATGTGTTAAGAGAGGAAAAGGCCAGTTGTATGATTGTGTGTGATGAGCATGTTCCAAAAGAAAGGGAAATACCCAGAGGTGTGCCTCATATGCAGTGTCTGTGACTCTTATACTATATCATTCTTATGGGCAAAAATCTTTGCTCCTTTGCTATAAACTGAAGTGCTTATGTGTTATGTGATTGTTGGTTGATGGCGAGGTGAAATTTCAAATTCAGCTCCACAAGGCTTTATTTTTTTAATCCAGCCCCTTGGATTTGTGGTGTTTCTACTTCCAAATCAGCCACCACACCACCTTTTGATTTATCTGTAAAATGTTAATAAGATTTGTTTAATAACCATTGTTGATTCTGAAAACCTCATCTCTGTCAGTTTATCCACAACATATCTATTCACACAGGAACAATCAGTAGGCAATTTTTTAGGGGGATGAGGGAGGATGCCATCCCCCTTGTTAGCAAAATGACCAAAGTGCGTCCCCCTTGTTAACCTGGCATCCCCCTATACACTCTATAGAATAGTGTCAGTGACCATTAGGCCATCCCCCATGTTAAAAAATAACAATTCAGTGTAAAGATAGAACAATTAAACACAAAGAGATTCAGTACCTAATTGACTAAGTAATAATTTGGCAGGCTTTGCAGTGCCATTTCTATTGTAGCCAGATCTCTCAAGGACTCAAGGCAAGAATAAATTAATCCAGCAATATCAAACCCCGATACTCTAGAACATGCCTGTGTGTATTTGTGTCTCCAGAGAAGGGCCAGGTGTATAAACAGAAGCGACCTACAATGTACCCTCCATGGAGTAGCACATTTGATGCTCATGTTCATCGGGGTCGTGTGATGCATGTAGTGGTCAAAGACAAGACGGCCGAATTAAAGACTGAGGCCACAGTACAACTTGACACACTCGCCTCACGTTGCAAGAAAGAGAATGGCAAACTGGAAATCTGGGTGAGTGTGTGTGTGTGTGTGTGTGTGTAACTGTGAAGGAGATCAGGTCAGGGATTGATAACAGCTGAGCATATACACATTTAATAGGTTTTCCAATGTGAGTGAATGAATAAATATTGAATGGGTTCTGAACAAATATTTTTGAAAATCAATGGAAAATGACTTGTAACCATGTTTTCAAACGTGATGGCATATATAAAGTGAATGATAAATCGATTGGATATCACACACTCTCAGGTGGAACTAAAGCCACAGGGACGTTTGCTGATGGAAGCACGGTACTTTCTGGAAAGGAGTGGTGAGTAATGTGTATAATATTAAGTATATAATATATGTATATGAAGGAAACATGGATAGGATTGTGTGTGTGTGTGTGTGTGTGTGTGTGTGTGTGTGTGTGTGTGTGTGTGTGTGTGTGTGTGCATGTGTGCGCGCTGTCTTTGTGATTATACATGCCTGTCCTCGAAATTTCCTTAGACTGTTAAGCACATGTGATTCCCTAACTACACAGTTTTCGTAGACTGTTAAAATCTTGTTTTTGGAGACTCGTGATTGCTGTAAGTGTATCAGTGGAATTGTACTTAGCCCAGTTAAAGGACAGCTGTTAGAGTCCGAACCATCCTATATGCACACATACCCCTTTCACTCTGTGGAATCACACACTTACACAACACAGTCTGTTGTTAGCACAGATTCAGTGAATGCCTGAGGGAACTGGAAAGCTGAAATCAAATAAACAATTAGACACACACCTATACTCTTGTGTTTGAGTCCCAGTTTGTCTGTTTGTAAGCAGTAAGTGTGTACTGCCAGTAAACCCTGTCACGTGAGTATGTCCCTGTGTGTGTGCGTTTAGATGCTGCAGGGCACGGTGAAGGTGATGGAGAGAGTGAGCGAGAGAAAGAGGGCGTGTTTGCTCTTCATCAGAGGCGTGGGGCGATCAAACAGGCCAAAGTTCACATGGTGAAATGCCACGAGTTCACTGCTACGTTCTTCCCCCAGCCCACCTTCTGCTCTGTCTGCAAAGAGTTTGTCTGGTATTAGCTGCTAACCTGCTGTGTACAGTTCAACTCTATACAGAAACACCCACCCACACACACAAGCATACAGCTGAATTTCCCTTAATGCTACAGAATATTACAACACACACACACACACACACACACAAACATACATGCTGTACTGATCTCTTTCTTTCTCCTCCCTGTGTAGGGGCCTGAATAAGCAGGGTTATCAGTGCCGGCGTGAGTATACATGGATTTCCTTCTCTGTCTGATAGTCTGAGTTTTAACCGTTACCATTGGACATCTGATTAAAACATCTGCGCTGAAATTCTCTCTCTCTCTTTCTCTCTCTCTCTCTCTCTTTGTTTTTAGAGTGTAATGCTGCCATCCATAAGAAGTGTATTGATAAAGTCATTGCCAAGTGCACAGGGTCTGCAGTCAACAGTAAAGAAACCATGGTAACCCTCAGAACCTAATGTACTCACATAGTTTAGCTCATCAGCCCTGCTCTATTGCCCTCAGGTGTGATCTAAAGCAGCCTGACAAAGTCATTGCAACTAAACTGGGAAACCTTCATTTAAAAAAAAAAATTAAGTCAAAATACAACCCATGATGATGTGCCCATTGTATTTGCTCAGTAACAATGACATTAGACCTACCTCTCAGTTCACTGAGGACAACAGGGCGACTCCTCTGCTGTGTTTTTACAGACAGAGCTCAGATTAGACTGTCACATGTCCTTATAAGAACTGACAGAATGAATTTTACCCATGCCAGGTATCATGTCAGAGTTTGTCTGTTAACACATGCTAGTCCAACATCTGTCTGTTTCGCTCTTTCAGGCACATGCCAATAAAACTGATATCATCCATAGCTGACTGAGATCAGCACTCACTAACCCGGTTGTGCTTGTGTGTTTTCAGATCCATAAGGAGCGCTTTAAGATCGACATGCCTCACAGGTTTAAAGTGTATAACTATAAGAGTCCAACCTTCTGTGAGCACTGTGGCACTCTGCTGTGGGGGCTGGCACGCCAGGGCCTCAAATGTGAGGGTGAGAGATCACATGACCAGACATCATCAGCTCATACACCTGCCTTTACACCAAGTGCCTCCTCTGTTAGGTCTCACACACAGAGATTATATAGAGATACAGAGTCATTTCTGCCAGTGTATTTCAAGATCTGAAAACTGTTCCTGCAGCCAAGACATGGATGGATGGAACAGGTTGAGGGGCGGGAGGGAGGGAGGGAGGGAGGGAGAGAGGGAGGGAGGGATGAATGGGTGGATGGATGGATGGATGGATGGATGGATGGGGTAGAAAGCTGGGTGTGATGTGATATTGAGTGTCTTTTTACAGAGTGCAGTATGAATGTACATCATAAGTGCCAGAAGAAAGTAGCCAACCTCTGCGGAGTCAACCAGAAACTAATGGCTGAGGCACTCGCTATGATCGAAAGCACGCAACAGGTCAGACACACACACACACACAAACACACACACACACACACACCACGTCATAGCAGAACACACCATCGCTTAGTTTGACATAGCACAGCCCAACACAACACAGCAGAGCATTGTGTAAAACAAGAGAGTTTGGCCTTTGCAGTGAGAAAGTGGGTGACATTAGTGGCGTGTTTGCTTATTGTTCCGTTACACAGGCGCGGACCTCCAGGGAGAATGAGCATGTGGGCCGTGAGGGCCCCGTGGGTGTGGAGCAGCCCGGTGTAATCAGAGAGCCCTCTGGGTGTGTGCCGTGCTTACCCGTCTATCCCCTCACTCCTGCGCCCGCCACCGCAGCTCGGAAAGGTACCCACCCATGTGTACACACATTCGTCCTTCTCCAGCACATTCCACATACATACACACATACAGAGAAACACTCAGTCAACTCAACCCTTCATTAATGAGCTATAAACTCTCCCTAACTCTGTGTATTATTTGCATTCCATGTTATTGTTGGGGGTTTTTTTTGCTTTTTTTTTTTTAAACCATACAGTCATATTAATATGGCCTTTCATTTTCAATTCTCTCTATCCCTCTCTCCTCTTGTAGAACAGGGCATTTCATGGGACACCCCTGCAGAAGGGGAAAGACCAACAACACAGCAAGAGTTTGAGCAGCTTTATGCCGTCCCACGGAAAGAGCACCACAAATACACCATTGACAGCTTCACCCTGCACAAGATGCTTGGCAAAGGGAGCTTTGGCAAGGTTAGTGAGAAAGGCAGAATGAGAGAGAGAGAGAGAGAGAGAGAGAGAGTGACTGTGTGAGGCACTGTATCTGTAAAACAGATTTATTTATTGTGTAAATACTGTGCTTCATTTTACTGCATAAACTGTCACTCTTGACATCACCTACTGTCAAGCATGTATGGCCCGCATTTATGTGTTTAAATTTTCTGTTTGTATTTGCAGGTGTTTTTGGCAGAGCTGAAGGGTACAGGGCAGTTCTTTGCAGTGAAAGCCTTAAAGAAGGATGTGGTCTTAATGGATGATGATGTGGAATGCACTATGGTAGAGCGCAGAGTTCTGTCTCTTGCTTGGGAACATCCATTCCTCACCCATCTCTACTGTACCTTTCAAACCAAGGTGAGACACACACACACACAGGGACACACACACACACACACACAGACGCAGACACACACGCGCTCGTGCGCGCACACACACACACACACACACACACACACACACACACACACACACACACACGCACACACACAGACTCACACACACACACACCTTTTCACTGGACAGTCTTGTATTATGTGGCACGTGTGCATTGTGTGATTCAAAAATTGAAAGAACATAGTTATGTGTATTCCAGTTGGGTATTTTAATATGTGATCAGTAGAAATGAAAATGAGAAATGACACCTGAGGGACTTAAAGCTGCTGACTGGAGTGCTGGGGTGGTGCAGAGGAAAAGAGCGTAGTGGTGCTTAATTGGGTGTCCACATGAACACAACTGGACACCACTTAATTGGGGTGAAAAGGGCATAAAAATGACTGAAAGAATGACTTTAAAAGATTGACGCTCTTACCCAAAGCAACATGTAATTTCCTCTGAAGCTATTCTGAGGTTAAATGCTTTTCTCACAGGCAGATTGGCAGATTGCCATTTATTTGTAAATGCAAAGCCACAAACCCACGGGCTACCAGGGCTTTTCTCACACCACTAGGCCACAGTTAACTATACAACAAGCTTATAAAAACCTAAATGGCTGGTGGCAAAGAATCTGTTAGAACTTATGTTTTTTCCCCTAATCAGATCAGCTTTGGACCTGTGCATCAGTAGAATTTCAGAAACAGACACTAAGAGAACTGTATGTATGTCTGCATTTCAGGAGAACCTGTTTTTTGTGATGGAGTATCTTAATGGAGGAGACTTAATGTTCCACATCCAGTCCTGTCATAGGTTTGACCTACCTAGATCCACGTGAGTGACATCACATTATACACATACACAGCCATAAACTTCCCAAAAACCTCCTTGCTGCACCTTTGTTCCTCAAAATCCATGTTGTCCTTCCTTTTCTCTCTTTCTCTCTGTAGGTTCTATGCAGCTGAGATTATCTGTGGGCTTCAGTTCCTACATTCTAAAGGCATTGTGTACAGGTAAAACCCCAGAGGTTGGCCAAGTCATTCAATCCTGTTTATAGCTGTGACCACAAACATAGGATCTAACCAGATTAGGCAAATGTGTATGATTACTCTGTGTGTGTGTGTGTGTGTGTGTGTGTGTGTGTGTTTCCACAGAGATCTGAAGCTTGATAATATTCTGTTGGATGTGGATGGCCACATTAAGATAGCTGATTTTGGCATGTGTAAAGAGAATATGCTGGGTGAAGCCAGGACTTCCACTTTCTGCGGCACTCCCGATTATATTGCCCCTGAGGTAACTTCTTAACCACACGCATAAACATAGCTCAACTTTAAACCACAGCAAACAAACCCCCATGAGAACAAACAGACTGGCGTATGTCACAGTCATAAAAAAAGCACAGTGCAACAAACAGTAATTATGATATGCAGTTTTGTTTTGTTTTTTCAAAATAAGTAGCTCTCACTCTTGTTCACTTTCTTTCATCTGAATTGCTACTCCTCCAGTTTTCATTCCAGTCTATGTTTATCTGTACCTGTAGCACAGAGGATGGTCAATTTAAAATGCCCACAATGACAAAAAGCACTAATACAAATGTATGAAGAAACAGCACAAATAACATGACAGTTTTAGAGTATGTCGAACGTTTGTTATATGCCGATAACGTGCACTGTTTGCACCTTCCGCGTGACGATTTAACAGTGATAATTTGGCCATGTATCTTATTTGTAATATCTGAATTTTCTTGGGATGCAGATTTTGCTCGGGCAGAAATACGGTGCCTCGGTGGACTGGTGGTCTTTTGGTGTGCTTTTGTATGAGATGCTGATTGGCCAGTCCCCATTCCACGGACAGGACGAGGAGGAGTTGTTCCAGTCAATACGTACAGATGACCCATCCTACCCCCGCTGGCTGACGCGGGAGGCCCGAGATATCCTTGTTAAGGTACCACTTTATAACAGGGTATATGAACCTACATGGCCCCCAGTTTTGCTTGCAAAACTGACCATCAGACAGTTCTAATCTTTGAGCGGGTCTTGAAAGGGTGTTTTATAGTAAAATATCGACAAAATTCCGCTCCTAAGAAATGTCTAAATGGTGGATTTGGGGCTGAGCTATGACTAACTTAAGGTTGGGATTGGCCGTAGCTGTTTGTTCGGGAGCCAGAGCGACGGCTGGGTGTGAAAGGAAACATTCGGCAGCATGCCTTCTTCAGAGACACTGACTGGGTAGCACTGGAGAAACGACAGGTGGAACCCCCATTCAGGCCAACTGTGGTAAGGCAAACACAGGCCTAATGAGAAATGATACACACAAGCTACTTCAAAAGAAAAATCTTGTCTTTTAACTTTTCAAATGAAGCCATGCTGAAACTTAACTATGACGTGTACAGTTGCAGATGATTGTCTTTACTTTTTCAAAAGCGGCAGGCCCATTCTTTTCATTTAGGATCGCTCCACTGTATACATGTGGGTTAATGTTCAGTGCTTGTGCAGCATAAAGAACATATGAAATGCTTCAGTATTACATTACACGTATATGTCTGCTACAAGCGATAAACTCCACAGTGTGTGTGTGTGTGTGTGTATGTTCAGTGATCTGCTTAAATGGTGTAGTTAATATCCATCTCTCTCTGCAGAAATCACCAAGTGACTGCAGCAACTTTGACAAGGAGTTCATTAACGAGAAGCCTCGGTTGTCTTGTGCGGATCGCACACTCATCAACAGCGTGGACCAGACCATGTTCAGCAACTTCTCCTACATCAATCCAGGAATGGCCCGTCTCAAGGGCCCCTGACAGCACACACCAAACCAACGTGCTGCCAGCACAACAATTATTTTGCCTTCAGACACTTACAACCATCACCTCATGAATATTGCTCTGAATGTCAGGATGCCACCAGTTTGACTGGCTGGAACCCTTTATTGGAGGGGCTTCAGGATTAGTTAATACATCCTCAAAAGGTCTGGTTTTTCTCCTGTGATTCCCTGTAGCACTGAAAAGCAGCGATATTTAAGCAAGTAATGTCAATACAGCAGCCGTAAAAACGAGAGAGAGGTTCCAAAATAAACACAAAACCACCATCCTCTGCAGGAGAGTCTCTACTCTTGTGTTAATATTTATGTGAAACGCTTTGATCTCAAGATAATGATGTAAGTTTTAAATGATAATCTTGCACAGAATCCCGAGTAAATACAGTTTGTGTGTTTGTTTGCTTTTAATTAGGGCTGAAATTTCTAAGAGATTTTGATATCGATTTCACTGGCACCAGAATGTGTGTTCTCTAGCACTATGTAGTTTCTGCTGTGAAGGAAAAATAGTTTTCATTGTGAAGGAGAATTTTGGAGACCCAGTTTCTAGACAGCACCTCTGTAATATATGTTCGTGCATGTGGGTGTGTGTTTGGATGTGTAACTCTCCCTGTAAGTGTAGTACTGTAGGATGGAATTAGACAGGGTGACTCCTCAACCTTTCAGACTGGATTAATACAAGTATTTTTGTTTCTTTGTTTCAGACAGAAATTGATTTTACATTGATGTAGATATTGCTGAACAATAAACAATAATTTTCATTAAATCGGTCAGTTCTTCTCTATAATTGATATCTGTCATATGTACATTATTATACTGTTTTTTCCTCTGCTACTGGAAGCCCACAGTTCTCCACATGTTAGTTCTCTCCCTGCTCAAACACTCCCGCTGAATACCGTATAAAAAGAATATGAGAATATGAGAATATTACTTAGAACATTAGTGAACAGTGCTGTTTCATAAACTGAGTATCTGAATTTAATGTGCAATTATCATTCTTAACCAGCCATAAAACAAGATATTTTTAGAATTACATAAAGTGTTCTCACAGCATCCACAGAATCACAGTAAATTTGGACAGATGAATAAACAGAGTGCTTTATATTAAACCTGTTAATCCCTGTCAAACCTTGATACCTTGCAGGTGACAATTTGATGCTGACTAAATAATGTAACACACACACAGAGAGAGAGAGAGAGAAATCAATTCAAGAAGAGAACACCATAACTGTCAATGATTTTCAATAAATTTGAATCAACATTACCACAGTTTTTTATTAAAACCGTATCCATACAGTACTCACACACACACACACACACACAGATAGATAGATAGATAGATAGATAGATAGATAGATAGATAGATAGATAGATAGATAGATAGATAGATAGATAGATAGATAGATAGATAGATAGATAGACATTTCACAGCTGCTAAATTCTTGGCAAATCCACGAAAGTTGGCATTTCAGCTGGCAGTGAGGAACTACAACACACTCGCCACAACACAGTACCGCGGCAAGTAAACGGTTCTTTGTGCTTTGTGGTGCTGTGTGTATTTCGTACCTGGGAAATATATGTGATTTAGGAACGAATCTTCTTTAGGAACGAATTTCCTTCAGGAACGGATCATTCAGTACATAAATGAACACTCAAGGCTGCAGATATTTGGACCGTTGTTATTCAAGCAGAGTGAGAGCTACGGACACCTACGTCCATTAGATGTCGCTGCTTTCCTGTAGAAACCACTAAAGGCACTTAACAAAAGAGTCGGAAATACTCTATCGCAGAAGCACATGACCGAGTGAGTCAGTGGGTTGAGTCAGTGCCCAGACATCTCTGACGTTGCTGCAATAAGCACGAAATAATATCGCTAACCCACGTGAGATGGACCTTCTGTAACGGGAAGGAACTTGGATCTGATTGTTTCTGTTGAATTTTTATTTTTCTATTTTAAGCTTGAATAGGGGACAAAGATAAAGAAGCCACAGTGCGCAGATACAAATGACTTTGGCTACAGATAGATTAGCGATTGTCTTGAGGGCTGGACTGAGTGGACAGACAGTTTTATCTGCTGTCAACATACAGACAAATGACACTGTCACCTCTAGACAGCAGCTACGGCCGACTTGCAGTAGTTCGACTCTAATCTCGTCGGTCAGCTACGGTCACTCTTTACGCACACGCAGACACTAATGATTCTTAATTTAGGTCTGATGGTTTAAGCATCAAACAAATAGGCTGCTGAGGATCAAGTGTCTGGCGCTTTGAACGTATGCGCGAGAAATTATTTTGTTGTTAAATTTCTGCGCGTGAGCCCGCGCGCACACACACACACACACACGTAATAAAGACATAATAGCATTCAGAGTTCAAATATGTACTCCCACACATAGCAACACAAAATAGCCCATTTTAGATAGTAATTTAGAGAGATAAAAATTATGTTCCAAACGTCCCTGCCCTATCATTTGTCTTACGGTAGTTAAACAAATTAACACTGGTAACTGTGTAACTTACTTTATAAAATCCACATGTAGCC